>NW_006922057.1:1873460-1874576 GCF_000298275.1 Orycteropus afer afer | reverse complement strand
GTTCCTGGGCCTTTTAATCCCCTTTCTCCTGCTCTCCTGCCCTGCTGCTTTGGGCATGCCTGGGTTCTCTCTCCTCACCTGGATCCCTGTGGCTGACTGTTCCTCTGTCCTGGTTCCTGGGCCTTTTAATCCACTTTCTCCTGCTCTCCCACCCTGCTGCTTTGGGCGTGCCTGGGTTCCCTCTCCTCACCTGGATCCCTACTGCTGACACATAGAGAGGTGGAAAGTCAAAGACACATGAGCCAAAAGACTAACGGACCACATGAACTTTAGCCTCCACAACTCTGAGACCAGAAGTAGATGGTGCTCAGCTATAATTACCAACTGCTTTCAAAGGGAGCACATTAGAGGTCCTGGATAGAGTGGGAGAAAAATATGGAATGCAACACTATGCAACATTGAAGAATAATGATGAATCTGTGAAACATCTTTTAACATGAATGAACCTGGAAGACATTATGCTGAAGCACTGTATGAAAACCACTATTATAAAACATCAAGAAAAGATTTTCACATATGAATTAGGGCCCCTAAATTTGGCCTTAGTTTTTCCTTGAGGAACTTTATAGTTTTAGGTTTCATGTTTAAGTCTTTTATCCAGCTGGAGTTAGTTTTTGTATATAGTGTGAGGTATGGATCTTGTTTCATTTTTCTGCAAATGGATATCTAGTTTTGCCAGCACCATTTGTTAAGGAAAACATCTCTTTCCCATGTAATGGATTTCAGCCCTTTGTCAAAAATCAGCTGGCCATAGGTTGATGGATCTTTTTCTGGGTTCTCAATTCTGTTCCACTGGTCTATGTGTCTGTCATTGTACCAATACCAGACTGTTTTGACTATTGTGGCTTTATGTAGGTTTTGAGATCTGGCAGTGTGAGACCTCCTACTTTGTTCTTCTTCAATAGTGCTTTGCTTATCTGAGGTCTCTTTCCTTTCCAAATAAAATTAGTGATTGCTTTTTCCATATCCTTAAAGAATGTTGATGGGATCTGAATTGGGATTGCATTGAATGCATATAGACTGTGTTGGGCACTATTGACATTTTCACAATGTTCAATCTTCCTATCCATGAGCATGGTATGTTCTTCCATTTATGTAGATCTCTTATGGTTCCTT
>NW_006922057.1:1851266-1853197 GCF_000298275.1 Orycteropus afer afer | reverse complement strand
TACTAGAAGATTCTGGTCTGAGGTGAAGACTCAGCTATTCTGGAGGTTCAACACCTTCTTGGTGTACTTGGCTCCTTGGGGAAGATAGTGAGAACCCCAAACCTCTTCCTCCCTCCCTCCCTCTTTTCTCCTTGTTTGAGGTTCAGTGGGCCTGTAACAAAAGGCTAAGCTGTCACCATACCCATCACCCACACTGATACAAATAAGTCAGACAAAAACATAGTTTCATAGCTTACAATCAATCCTTGAGGGAAACAAAGCATACTCTGAACTATGACATCAGGTACAAGACAAAGGATGAGTTAAGTAGCTTCCAGAGTGTCCATAATTCCCTCCCTTTCACCTCCAATCTTCTTCAAGAGAATCAATGTTTGCATATTGCTGAAGCTGAAATTAACATTTAAATCCACATGTCATCAACAAATCCGTCTTGTGCATCTGCACAGATTTATCAAATGTATTACTGCCTTTTGCATTTACTTTTTTCTGTAAAGATCTATCTTAATCCAATATTGCTCTCTATGTATTAAGGCATCTCCTTTAAGGTTATCCCTGAAAGATCAATCCACAGGAATTTCATTCCCATTGTTAGCTGAAGAACTCTAGAGATAAGTGAGGGCTACAGTTTAGTGAGAACCTACTAGGTGCTGTATATCTTACATAATGATTACCTGTATTATTTAGAATATAAATTCGGCTGCTAAAACAGAGACCCCAAAAGAACAGTGGTTAACTGCTATCAAATTTTATTTCTCTCTCATTTACCAATCTTGAGTAAGCTGTTCAGGTTTGGTATGGGGGATCTATATATCAGAAATCTCCTGTTCCTTTTATCTTGTTGCTCAGCCATCTTTAGGTATTTCCTTCTGTTTCATAATTATATGATAGTAGGTATGATTATTGGAGTCCTTAGTTGAAACAAATGGTTATGCACTTGACCACTAACAAAAAAGTAGATGGACACCTGATTCAAAAAACAAAACAATCAAATTTGTTGCCATGTAGTCAATTCAGACTCATAGTGACCTTATAGGGCAGAGTAGAACTGCCCTATAGAGTTTCCAAGGCTGTAATTCTTAAGGAAGAAGACTGCCATATCTTTCTCCCTCTGAGTAGCTGGTGGGCCCGAACCACTGACCTTTCAGTTAGCAGCTGAGTACTTTAACAACTATCCCACCAGAGCTCCTTAACTAGCTGTTGCTGTTAGGTGCTGTCTAATTGGTTCTGACTCATAGTGACACTCCATGTAACAGAAGAAAACACTGCCCAGTCCTGCACCATTCTCAACAGTTGCTATGCTTGAGCTCATCCTCATCACCACTATGTCAATCCATCTTGTTGAGGATGCTCCCCTTTTTCTTTGACTCTTCACTTTACCAAACATGATATGCTTCTCAAGAAACTGGTTTGTTGTAACAAGATGACCGAAGTATGAAGGACAGAGTCTGACCAATCTCATTTCTAGGGAATATATTTTCTTCAAGACAGATTTGTTCATTCTTCTAGCAGTCCATGGTACACTCAATATTCTTTACCAACACCAAAATTCAAAGGTATTGATACTTCTTTGGTCTTCCTTATTCATTGTCCCACTCTCACATGCATATGAGGATACTGAAAATAGCATCCACGGCTTGGATCAGGTGCACCTTAGTCTTCAAAGTGACATCTTTGCTCTTAAACATATTAAAGAGATCATTTGCAGCAGATTTGCCTAATATGACAGGTCATTTGATTTTTTTTGACTACTGCTTCTGTGGCAATGATTGTGGATCTGAGTAAAATGAAATTTTTGACAACTTCAATCTTTCCTCCATTTTTTGTGATGCTGCTTATTGGTCCAGTTGTGAGGATTTTGTTTTCTTTGTGGTGAGGTGTAATCCATACTGAAGGTTGTAGTCTTTGATCTTCATCAGTAAGTGCTTCAAATC
>NW_006922057.1:1848852-1850006 GCF_000298275.1 Orycteropus afer afer | reverse complement strand
TCTTCATGTGTGATATTCTTGATGTCATCCCACTAATCTTCTGGTCTTCAATCGTTGGTGTTTAATGTATCACATCTATTCTTCAGATAGATAGGTTTCTAAATTCAGGTAGGATATTCTCAAGGTCAAGAAGCTCTGGTGGCACAGTGCCTAAAGCATTTGACTGCCAACCAGAAGGCTGGCAGTTCAAACCCACCAGCCACTCCCCAGAAGGAAGATAGGGCAATCTACTTCTGTAAATTAACTGCCTTGGAAACCCATCAGGGGTTGCTATAAATTGGAATTGACTCTATGGCAGTGGGTTTTGTTTTTCTTGGTTTTATACTCAAGGTCATAGTTTGGCTCTCATGGACTTGTTTTAATTTTCTTCAGCTTCGACTTCAACTTGCATAAGTGCAATTGATGATCTGTTCCACAGTCAGCCCCTAGATTTTATCTAAATGATGATATTGACTTTCTGCATTGTTTCTTTCCACAGTTGTAGTCAATTTGATTCTAGTGTAGTTCCTCTGGTGAAATCCACATGTATAGTTGCCATTTATGTTGTTAAAAATAGGTATTTGCAGTGAGTAGATAATTGGTCTCGCAAAGTTCTATTATTTGATATCTGGTGCCATTTTTATCCCCAAGACCATATTTTCCAACCACCAGTTCTTCTCTTTTGTTTCCAGTTTTCACATTCCAATTACCAGTAATTATCAGTACATCTTGATTGCATGCTTAATCTATTTCAGACTGCACAAGTTGGTAAAAATCTTCAATTTCTTCATCTTTGGCTTTAGTTGTTGGTGCATAAATTTGAATGATATTAGCATTAACTGGTCTTAAAAGCATATGAGTCTTATCCTATCACTGACACCATTGTACAAGTAGATCTTAAAATATTCTTTTTGACAATGAATGTGATGCCATTCCTCTTCAATTTGTTATTCCCATATGATTGTGCAATTCAAAATGGGCAATACATGGTCCATTTCAGCTCATTAATGCCTAGGATATCAATCCTTATGTATTCCATTTTTCACAACTTCCGATTTCTCTATATTCATACTTCATACATCCCACATTCCAAGTACTAATGGATATTTGCAGCTGTTTCTTCTCGTTTTGAGTTGTGTCACATTAGCAAATGAAAGTCTATCCATGCCATCAAG
>NW_006922057.1:1846432-1847590 GCF_000298275.1 Orycteropus afer afer | reverse complement strand
CTTAAATATGACACGGTCATCCTGCCTCAGGGCCTTTACACACACTTTTTCGCTGCCTGGAATGACTTTCTCATCTCTTTTGGTCTCTGTACTTCTGTATGCCCTTAGCTGGCTGCTGAGCCTGATGAATCCAAGATCTAAGATGGCAGATTGTTTGGTCACAGGCTGCAAAAGCAACAACCCCAAGATTAATGGCAACATGATAGGTCACAGTTCAAGTTCAGGAACTGGAGATGAATGATGGGCCAAGTGCAGGATCCAAAATAAGCAAAAAGCTAGAGATCTTTCCCAAAGCTTCTCCATATGTACTGGAAGCAGTATACTCCAAAAGCAACTAATTAGTTGCTTCAACTAATTAGCTGCTCACAGCAGATTCCACTTTGGAGGTGATTACAGCAAGTCCAACCTACATCCAGCTGCCAAACCACTCAAAATCATTCTCTAAGATGCTCTCATTATTTCCTAATTATCATATCCACAGTTTGTAATTACATATTGATTTGTGGCAGTGTGTGATTAATACCACAAAGACAGGTACATAGTACAACTTTTTCTCACTCCTGAATGTCCAGCACCTAGAACAGCACCTGGCAGAGAGTAAGTGCTCAATAAATACATGTTGAACAAATAAGCATGGTGTCGGACCGCTGAGTCCAGAGTAACACTGGCATCATGAGCAGAGGACAGCTCTGGCTACCCAAGTGATGAACCCATGAGAGGCGTTGGCAAGGAGCAGCACTGTGTAGGCAAAATGAGGAGACTGGCATAGAAACACTGTCAGTTCAGAAGGGTCACCTAAGAGCCTCTCAGAAATATTGAGGAGACACACTGAGGGAGGCTCAAACTGGTGGCTCTAGTGTCCTCTTCCTCCAGATTATACACATGGAAATGATCTTATCTAATCCTTGACCCATCCTAAAAGGCAGATATTTTTATCCCCAATTCACAGAAGTGAAAACTGAGGCTCAGAGATGTTCACAAACCACTCAAAGTCACCCAGAATAAATGGAGTCTGGATTCAAACCCAGGTCTGCCCACATCCAATGCCTATCTGCATTCCACACATCCAGTTTGCCTCTCAGCAAAACAAGAAATGGAGAAAAAGTCCACAAGTTGATTTCTTACAAAGACTTGAAAGATGAGTGTTTGCAGCTGAAG
>NW_006922057.1:1838785-1845087 GCF_000298275.1 Orycteropus afer afer | reverse complement strand
CCTCTGAGGGGTGCCCTGAAGAAATGCATGGTGATCACAAGCATTGAAAACCTGTGGAGCACCAGTTCTCTGAAACACAACGGCAACTGGTGTGCTGTGAGCAGGAGAATGTGATGAACGAAACAAAGCCCATCAGGGGATCACCAATGCATTGCCCATCCTCTGTTTTTGACCATTTAAGTCATTGGCTCAAATTCTCTGCACTGCAGTTTCCTCATCTATTGAAAAACTTAACAGTATCTACACTGCTAACCAGGAGGCTGGCGGTACAAACCCACCAGCCACTCCTCGGAAGGAAGGTTGGGCAATCCTACTTCTGTAGTGATAACTGCCTCGGAAACCCAAGGAGTGCTCGCTAGGAGTCGGGGCCGACTCGATGGCAAATAACAACAACACAACAACACAGAGAGATAGATGAGCTGATGTAAGAATATGAGGGCTCAATAACTGTAAGATATTATATTTCTCACACCAAAAGCTACTAGCTCCCACCACTCCCGCTCTCTCATGGAGTACTTTGACCTTATGAAAAGACCCTGAGCCTGGAACTCAAGTTCTAGTCTCAACATGATGGCTGTACAACCCAAGGGTCAATCATTATATTCAGTCACTCTGGCCAGCTGGCTATTCATTCATGTTAGTCACATGTTAGTCATTCAACAAACAGGTATTGAGCACCTACTACATATCTTACCATAGTCTATAATGTTCTTCACTACCTAGTCCCTATTGCCCCCTCTGTCCTCTGCTCCTACCTTTCCCCTCCCAGCACTGGTCTTCTTGAAGCTCCCCAGACACACCAAATTGTTCCCACCTCTGGGCCTTTGCTCTTGCTATTCCATCTGCTCTAAATGCCCTTCCTTCTAGACATCATGACTGGCCCTTCTATCTTTCAGAACTCAGTTTGAATAACTTCTCTCAGAAAGGTCCCAACCATCCTATGACATCCTAGACCTGCTACTCATCACTGAACATTAATGATTTCATAGCATTTATCACTATCTGACACAATCAAACTGGTTTGTTATCTTGTTTATCGCATCACTTGTTTATTTTCCACCAAGTCCGTTCTGATTCAGGGTAATCCCGTATGTGTCAGAATAGAACTGTGCTCCATAGGGTCTTCTTTGCTTTTCCTTATCCCTGTGAAACCTTCTACAATTTTCAATGGCTGTTTTTTTGGGAAGTGTATCACCAGGCCTTTCTTTCAAGACACCTCTAACTGGACTCTAACTGCCAACTTTTTGCTTAGCAGCTGAGCACCATCCAGGGACTCCTGGCACATAGTATATATTTAATGAATATCAAGTGAATGAATGAGTAAATGAATGGCTGTGCCAGGCACTGTGCTAAGTCGGAGGATATAGCAGTAAGCAAAGCACATGTAATTTCGTATGATCACCACTCTGTGATGCCTTAGTTTCTCAGGTGTTTTTGTTTTTATCATTATGAAACCAGAATTCATTTAATTCTGTGCAACCCTCTATCAGATCTGTTCTCAGGGACTCTCTTCCACCAAAATGCTGAGTAACTGTCCTTTAGAAGCTACAGTTACTCCAGATTTTGATTAAATGTTTTCCTGGCTTTTAAAATTCCAGGCCAGACTATGAGGCTGTGCACTGCTCTGGTCTTATCCAGCACAATGATTGACCTCAGACCTCATCCCCCCACCTCTTACTTTGCAGCTATTTCCTTGAGTATTTTGATCTGGGCAAGAAGTATGACATTATTGATTTGCTCTGCTCCACTCACCAACTGCCTCATCTGCAAGAACAGGAATCTTTATGGCTTCAATAATTTCCCGGAGTGCAAAGAAGTCTTGTATTTTTGCTTGTTGCTTTGCAGTCCATAAATTTTTTATGGGCTCAGAGGTTAAGTTTCGTCCCTTACTTCCTGGCTTATTGGGATGTCTTCTTGGGCTTTAAGAAAGAACCTGGCCCTTCTGTGCATAATAATGTACTACCTGCTCTGACCTTTAGAGAGAAGGGAGAGAGGAAAAGAGAGAGATATATGGAGGGCAAGAAAGAGGGACAGAGAAAGTGGGGAGAGGGAGGAAGGCAGGAAGAAGAAGAAAGAGAGAGGGAGGGAGAGGGAGAAGGAGAAAGAGCTAGAGAGAACATAGAACTGTGGAGCTCTTTAAGTTCTATATTATACTGAAAAGAAAAAAAGCAGCTCAGAAAGGTTTAGTGACTTGCCTAAAGCAGCACAGCCGAGAAATGAGAACTGTTCTTGGGCTTCTGGGCAGTCATTGGTGCTCTTCACCAATATTCTGACTCTCCTCTTCCTGGGTACAAGCAGCAGTACCCTCTTCTGACCCCATAAGCCCAAGTGACTTGTTGTGGCCATTGAAAGGTGAGTGGACATGACCTGTATCACCTCCAGGTGGAAGCTTCAAGAGGTAGTCCTTATCATCAGGTCCTTCCTATTCCCAGACTGTGGAGGCTCCATCTACCTGTGTCCCTAAGTGAGAACAGTGAACCCAAGAGCAGTGAACCCATGAGCAGAATATAGACTATGACATTTTGTATGTATTTCTATTACCTCCTGAGCCCATGGCATTATAATTACTGGCTCACTCATCCATTTCCCTCACTAGACTGTGAACCCTTTGGGGGTGCAGAGATCATACCTCAAGCATCTTTGAAACTCTGCCTCATGGTCTATGCCAAGTAATTATTGGATGAAAGAATGATGTGATTCAATCTTTCTGATTCAGTCTCCAACATCCCAGCACCTTCATTCTCCAGAAAAGATTGCCACACTCAGAGTCTCAGAGATCTGACTGAGCTGAAACCTTGCGTAGGGGTTGAATCTGCAAACATACTTGAGTAGGGGTTAGGAGCTGTTTAACATCTGTGTATCTCCTGGCCCAGGAGAAGTGGAGACTTCATATTCTGGTTACCTAGTGCCTCTCTGGCAGGAGTACACCACAAATGGGATGGCTTGAACAAACAGGAGTTTATTCTCTTACAGTTCGGGGGGCTAGAAGTCCAAGTTCAAAGTGCCAGGCTCTAGGGGCTGTGTGAAAGCCCCTCAACCTTGGGCTTCAGCTCTGCCTCTTGCTCCTGGCCCACTGAAGCTAGAGGCATCTCTTCACTCAGGCAGCTACTGGCTGCTGAGGCTAACAAGCCCAAGGGTGACAAATAAAATGGCACAATCCCGATGTTACCAAACCACATGGCAGGCCATTAATTCAAGTCCGTTGAAAGTCCCAAAATTGACAGAGCATGGCAGGCTGCTGAACAACGACATGGCTACATGCAGGGTTCAAGCGTGCCATGAGCTGGAGACCATTCCCAAAGCTGCTACTTATATACGGGACGCAGACCACATAGCCAAAGGCAGCTACTCAGCTGCTCACAGTAGATTCCACCATGGAGTTGCTTACCAGTCTCATCATGGGGAATACTACACCAGCTGCCAAGCCACTCAACCAGGCCTAGCCAAGTTGACACACAAACTGAACTACCACACTGCATAACTAAACCTATGTCCATCAAGTCAATTTGGACTCCTAGTGACCCTATGGCCACATCTTTCTCCCACAGGGCAGCTGGTGGGTTCAAACTGCCAACCTTTTGGTTAGCAGCCAAGTGCTTAACCATTGCACCACCAGGGCTCCTTACAGACTACATGGATTGCTATTGTGTCTATGTGATACAGGGCCACTAAACTGGCTTGCAGAAGCACCAAATGTCACTTGCTGAGCAGGAGCCACCCTCTTGGAAGCCCCAGAACAGAATGATGCCAGTGGGGATGTCTCCTTTCTTTGCTTGTATTTCAAACATAACAAATCCTACACCACCTTTTTGAGCCCAAAGCCTGGATTTTGATGGCTGAGCATAATAAGGTGCAGTCTGTCCAGCAATCCCTGTTGTTTCTCCAGCAACATCAGCACCATCGATCTGTTGAAGTAACCGCAAGTCAAGCGAGCCTTCTGATGACCACCACCCCCTCTCTTACTCTCCTCCCCATGCCGCTGCCTGCACAGAGCCTGCGTTTTCTGTGTTAGTTTCCTCCACCACATTTGACATAATCCATATTTTCTGCTTTAAATATTTATAGCAAACTTGGAGGAAAAATATTTTCTTTTTAAGAGGCTTTCTAATTTTATTCTAACAGTCAAGGTCACAGCAATGAATGCTCTGCAAAGAAATTTATCTCCTGATTTTCGCCTATGGCAACGAGAATCACGGGCAGGAATTTGAGAGTCCTTTTACCCAGCTGTATCCTCCATGCCCTCTGCTACCAATCATCTGAGTGCCTCCTGTTGAAGAGGTGGGGGAAGCAGCTGGGAAATTATTATCCCATAGATTTAATGTATTTTTCTGATTATAAAAAATGTATGAAACTTGCAACAAATCCAGAATATATACAAAAGTACTTGAGAAAATGAAAGTCACTTTTAATCCACCACACACACACATATACACACACACACAGAAATTCAACCCACTGCTGTCAAGTCACTTCTGACTCATAATGACCCTATAGTACAGAGTAGAACCACCCCACAGGGTTCCCAAGGTTAAATCTTTACATGAGTAGACTGGCACATCTTTTTCTTGCAGATTGGCTAGTGGATTCAAACTGCTGACCTTTTGGTTACCAGCCAAGCACTTAACCACTGTGCCACCAGTGCTCCACCACCCAGAAATGATTATTAAAAATTTGCTGTGTAATCTTGTAAATATTTATCATAAAATGAGATTATATTGTTGTTGTCATGTGCTGTGGAGTCGGACCCGACTCATAGTGATCCCTTCTTGGGTTGCCAAGGCAGTATCACTACGGAAGTAGATTGCTCCATCTTTCTTTCGAGGAGTGGCTGGTGGGTTTGAACTGCCAGCCTTCTGGTTAGCAGTCAAGTGCCTTAGGCACTACACCACCAGAGCTCCTGAGATTATATTATTTCTTACTAAAATTAGATTACCTTATGCTTATTGTTTTGTACCCTTTCTTTTTCCAAATTATAATTATATAATGGAGGTCCTTATGGGTGAGTGTGTGTGGGTATATGACCTACATCATAATTTTATGGGCTGCATGATATTCTTTTGTATAAAAGCAGCAGAATTTATTAATCAATCCCATATCCTGGCCAAGTAGATTGTTTCCACTTGCTCATTTTTTTCTATTTTTTTAATTTTAATTTTTAATCTTAGTTTTGGTGAGATTATATGCAGCCAAACATCCACCCATTCACGAATTTCTGCATGTACAGTTCAATGTCATTGGTCACATTCTTCACTTTGTGTCCCCACTCTCACTGTCTCTACCTGTCTTTCATCACCATCGATGATTTGCTATTCCCTAAACTTCTCATCTGTGCTTTACAGTTACTGTTGACAATTTGATCTCATATAGTCAACTCTTTAAAAGACTGCAAAGATCATGTCAAACTTTTCTTTACGGATTTAGCTCAACCATCATTTAATTTAAAGATAACTTCAGGGGATAATTTTGGTTCATGGAAGCTCATTATTACTTTAAAACATAATTTAAAGTTGCTATGAATATCCCTATACAAACAGATGTGTACTTTTCTCTTCCTTTCCTTTCTTAGAAATCTCTTCATGTCCTGGGTCAAAGGACATAAGCCTTTTTAAGATGTCTGATTCACATGACCAAAAAGAAAGGACCAGTGTGCTTTCACCAATAGTTCATGACAGTGCCTATTGCCTTTCAAACTTACCAGCTCTGAGTATTAACGACCTTTAAATATATGACACTTTTAGTAGAAAAAATGATTATCACACGGATGTTTTATTTTTTAATACATGTGATTAATACTAAGTTTAAATGTTTATTAAACATCTTTTATTTTTTCTTTTATGAATTTGCACATGTAAGTATCTTGCTCATTTTTTCCATTGAGGTCATTTGTTACGCTGTCATTTTACACCTTCAAGAAATAAATGCTACAAATATTCTTCTCAGTGTGCCTTTTGTCTTTTAACTTTGTCCTGTTTTTGCTGTCAGATTTTAAATTTGATGTAATAAAATCTATCAGTGCATTTTCCTTTATGGCGCTTGTCTTTGATTTCAAGATTGAAAAGGCTTTCTCCTCTCCTAAGAGAGAATGGAAAAGTCATCTATATATTCTTACATAAATTTATATTTGTTTGTTTATTTTTTATATAAGTATTTAAACTATTGTTGTTGTTGTTGTTATGTGCCGTTGAGTTGGACCCAACTTATAGCGACCCCTACTTGGGTTTCCGAGGCAGTATCACTATGGAAGTAGATTGCCCAACCTTCCTTCCAAGGAGTGGCTGGTGGGTTTGAACCACCAGCCTTCT
>NW_006922057.1:1836012-1837640 GCF_000298275.1 Orycteropus afer afer | reverse complement strand
CTTCACCCAAATCAATGCTTGTCTTTACTTATTTAGCAGTGTTCCTTCACTTCCCCTCCCATCCCTGGTAACTAACAAAGAAAATTTCCTTCCATAGATGAACCTTTCCTTGACTTTTTATATAATGGGCTAATAAAATATTATCCTTCTGTGACTGACTTCTTTCACTCAGCATAATGTCTTCCAAGTTCTGCTTTATGTGGTGTTTTGCAGATTCTACTTTATTCTTTAATGTTGCATAGTATTCCACTGTGTGTATGTACCATAGTTTGGTTTTCCATTCTTCTATTGATGGACACCTGGGTTGTTTCCGTCTTTTTCTATTGTAAATAGTGCTGTGATGAACATGGCTGTGCATATAGCTATTCTTGTCCTGGTTCTCACTTTTTTAGGATATATACCTAGTAATGGAATGACTGGGTCAAATGGTATTTCTAATTCCAACTTTTTAAGGAATCGTCATACTGCTTTCCACAGTGGTTGTATCATTTGACAGTCCCACCAGCAGTGTATGAGAGTCCCAATCTCTCCGCATCCTTGCCAGCATTTGTTATTTTCTGTCTTGTTGAACTTTGCTACTAGTGCTGGGGCAAGATAGTATCTCATTATTATTTTGATTTGCATCTCTCCATGGCTAATGAAAGCACAGTGGCTAAGGCATTTATCTGCTAACCAGAAGGCTGGCGGTTCAAATCCACCAACCACTCATTCAGAAGGAAGATGGGGCAATTTACTTCCATAGTGATACTGCCTCAGAAACCCAAGGAAGGGTCACTATGAGTCGGGTCTGACTTGAAGGCACATAACAATAACAACAACAACATGGCTAATGGTTATGAACATTTCTTCACGTGTTTGTTGGTCACCTAAATGTCCTTTTGTGAAATGTCTATTCATGTCTTCTGCCCATTTTTTAATTGGATTATTTGTCTTTTTGTTGTTGAAGTGTTGGAGTTTTCTATAAATTTTAGAGATAAGTTCTTTGTCAGATAAGTCATTGCCAGATATTTTTTGCCAATCTGTAGGTTCTCTTTTACCTCTTTTGAAGACGTCTTTAGAAGCACATAAAAATTTAATTTTTAGAAGGTCCCATTCAGCTAGTTGATCTTCTGCTGTTTGTGCATTTTAGGTTATGCTTTGTAGTCTATTTATGGCATATATAAGATTGTTGTTGTTAGGTGCCATCAACTCGGCCCCAACACATACCAAACAAAACAGTGTCTGGTCCTGCGCCATCCTCTCAGTCCTTGCTATGCTTAGGCCTATAGTTGAAACCGTTGTGCCAACCCATCTTGTTGAGGGTCTTCCCGTTTTTTTTCCGACCCTCCACTTTACTAAGCTTGATATCTGTCTCCAGAGAATGGTCCCTTCTGACAACATGACCAAAGGAGGTGAGATGAAGTCTGGCCATTCTTGCTTCCAAGGAGCATTCTTGCTGCACTTCTTCCAGGACAGATTTATTCGTTCTTCTTGCAGTCCACAGTATTTTCAGTTTCTTTGCCAACAGCACAACTCAAAAACATCCACTATTCTTTCTTCCTTATTCGTTGTCCAGTTTTTACATGCTGGTGATTGAAAGTAATATAGCTTGGGTTGGGTGCACCTCAATATTCAAAGTGACATCTTTG
>NW_006922057.1:1824296-1828993 GCF_000298275.1 Orycteropus afer afer | reverse complement strand
TACTTTGGTCATGTTTTCAGAAGGGATCATTCCCTGGAGAAGGATGTCATGCTTGGTCGATGAAGGAGGGAAAAGCCTTCAACGAGATGGATTGACACAGTGGCTATGACAATGGGCTCAAGAATAGCAAGGATTGTGGAGCTGGTGTGGAATTAGGCGGTGTTTCATTCTGCTGTGCATGGGGTCGCTATGAGTCAGAAATGACATCAACGGCACCTAACAACAACAACAATTCAGATAAAGGAGTCCTGGCGGTGATAAGGTTAAGTACTCAGCCATTAACTGAGAGATTGGCAGTTTGAACCCACCTAGCAGCTCTGCAGGAGAAAGACCTGGTGATCTGCTTGTTTAAGATTACAGTTTAGAAAGCCCTACAGGTGGAGCTCTACTCTGTACTCACTGGGTTGCACTGAGTTGAAATTAACTCAATGACACCCAACAGCAACAAGTCATAGAAATTACACAACAAGCTGAAGAAACTGAGATTGAGGGGATGAAGGATCTCATTTAAGATCATATAAATGATCAAAAGAGTGATATTTGTCCAAGGACAAAGTTCGGAAGGCAGGAAACACAGCGAGGGAATGGGATGAATGATGTTACATTGTGGGGATTGAAATCATTGGCATGATACAAAATTTGTACGAATTGTTGAATGGAAAACTGATTGGCTCTGGAAACCTTCACTCAAATCACAATAAAAAGTTTTTTTTTAAAAAAAAAGGAAGAAAGAAAAATAAGGCTGCTATTGGGAATAAGGTAAGGGTGCCCACTCTTATCATTAAAATATAGATAGATAAATAGAAATTCCTTAAAGAATAAAATATCAAATAGCTAAGAACTCAGGTTTGAAAAAAGCCTGAGTTTTCAGCACTGTGCTCTTTTGTCTTCTTTCTGATGTGGTAGGCAACTCACACTAATGCCAAGCTCCAATCATGGCATTGTTATATTCTGATTAGCAAATTTGCTGGGGCATTCATAAATGTGCAAGTGGCTTAATCATCGTTTTTGCAATGACTTCATATTGTATCTGTTTTTTATTTTAACCAACACATAAACACTTTTAATGGGTTGAAGGAAAGATCTAACAATGCCCAACATAGTAAATTTTGCAGATGAAATGGTCCCATACCCACATAAACCAGTTGATCCTGAGTGGATTCTGACTCATGATGACTCCCTGTGTAAGAGCAGACCTATTCTCCAGAGGATTTTCAGTGGCTGACTTTTCAGAAGTAGATTGCCAGGCCTTTCTTCTCAGGTGCCTCTGGGTGTCACCTCCAACCTTTTGGCTAAAAGCTAAGTACATTAATTATTGGCAGCACTCAGGGATTTCCTCATCCATGTACTTGACCTGTTGCCATCGAGTAAATTCTGACTCAGAGCAACTCTATAGGACAGAATAGGGCTGTCCCATAGGGTTACCAAGGCTGTAATCTTCATAGAAGCAAGAGTATCACATTTTTCTCCCATGGCGCAGCTGGTGGGTTCTAACCACTGATCTTTCTGTTAGCAGCTGAGAGTTTAAGCACTGTGCCACCAGGGCTCCTTCCACATCTACATACCCCTATAAAATAATGGAGTGGACACACACTGGTATTGGGCGGTGGGGATAAAATATACTTATGAGGGTGAAGCAAAAGCACATTGACAATTGAGTGTTCATTGTAGTCTATTTAGGACAGTGGTGTTCATTGAGGTCAAGGAAGGCCCTTTCACTAGAAGACCTGCTCTCACTGGTAGCTCAGAGTGGCTCCATGTCTGTCCACTCACCTCTGTCTCAAGCAGCTCCGGGGTTAGAAGAGTCATTCTACATCCACATAATCCCAAATGTTGGCTGAGGGAGCTCCATCTCCCATGGCCAGTCTCAGTCAGGAGCATGTGGTCTGGCCCAGGCACTGGTGAAGCAGCCCTTGGGAGGGAGCAGGAACAGAAAATCCCTCTTCTGAAATGTTATGCATTAATGTGAGAACAACATCTGGCCCTGAAGCCAAGGCCCCATAAGCCTTTTGGTTTCTGTGTGACCTGGGGAGCCCAAGGCTGCCTGAGTGGGGTGAGCTTTACTCATCATAGCTATTGCCACAAGCAACACCAAAAAGGACATTGCTCTCTGCTGAGGACAGTGACTCGCACAGCCTCCAGAACATATGGTGGAGCAGATGAAGAGGGAAAGAAAGGCTTCCTGTGCCAGGGCATCTGTCTCACTGACATGGATTAGTACTTATGCGGGAAGTTGTTTCTGCTCAAAAACTGAGGGTCTTGGAGGCCAGAGCAAGGACCAGGGCAAGACCTCAGAAGGGGCCAAGTTCTGTCTTGCCACTTCCCTAGTTTGGAACTTTCTGATGAGCTGTGATCTATTTGCTATGATAATTCAGGGAGAGAGTCCTTAGAGACAGAGATTCCAAAATGCATGCATGGTGTGCGCAAGCCATCATTCAGCTGAGGATCTTCTGACCAAGCCTAAACAGCCCTGCTTTATTCATTACCAACTCTCAACCCATCCAGACTCTCTCAAACCTCCCCCCACCTCATCCATTTCCTATGTGACATACCAAAAAACTGCCATCAAGTCAATTCTGAGTCACAGCAACCCTATACGACAGAGTAGACCTGACCATAGGGTTTCCAGGGAATCATTATGGAAGCAGACTGCCACATCTTTCTCCTGCACCTTGGCTAGTGAGCTCGAACCACCAGCCTTTCAGTTAGCAGCCAAGCACTTTAACTACTGCACCACCCAGGCTCCTCTCCTATGTGGTCACCAAATCTTAAACCCTCACCTTGTGCAGTGGCAACATACAAGAAGCAGCATAGCACAGTAGTTAAAGGTACACACAAGCCAGACTGACAAGGTCACTCTGCCACCTACTTGACATGTACTCTGTAAGTGGGGTATAGTGGGCTGAATGGTGGTTCCAAAGACATGAGGTCTGAGTCCCTGGAACCTGCATATGTCAAGTCATAGACTAGTTTGTGCAGATGTGATTAAGTTAAAAATTGTGATACAAGAGGTCATCCTGGCTGATCTGGGAGGGCCCTGACCAAAGCTGTTGCCATCAAGTAGATTGTGACTCATAGCAATCTGAAGGCCATCACAACTGTCCTTATGAGAGATTTGACACAGACAGACAGAAGAGGAGAAGGCAATGTAAGCATGGCAATGTAATTTGGAGTGCTGCAGCCATGAACCAAGGAATGCCAGCAGCCACCAGAAGCTGGAAGAGAAGAATGAACTCTCCTAGAGCCTGTAGATGAAGGACACACTTGACTCTAAACGTCTGACCCCACAGAACTTGAGAAAATAATGTTCTGTTGTTTTAAGCCACCGAGTTTGTGTAATTCGTTTCAACAGCCACAGGAAACTAACACGTAAGGATTGTAATATTTCTTACCTCTTAGGGCTGTTGTAAGGAGTACTGGTGGTGCAATGGTTAAGTGCTCATCTGCTAACCAAAAGGTTGGTGTAAACCCACCCAGAAGCTCTGTGGGAGAAAGACTGTGATCAGCTTCCATAAAGATTACAGCTTAGAGAACTCCACGGGGAAGTTCTATTTTGTCACATGGGGTCGCTGTGAGTTAAAATCAACTTGATGACACCTAACCACAACAACAGGGCTATTGTAAGAATTTGTTGATTCAATATTTTTAAAGTATTTGCAATAGTACCTGGGGCACGGTAAGTGCTATGAAAGCCTTCAGCAAAATAGGTTCTTTGTGTGTGCATGTGTGTGTGTGTGATTTGGGAAACTTTTATTTTAAAAAAAATTTTATTGTGCTTTAGGTGCAATTTACAGAGCTGAATTTGTTTTACATTTAGCAATTCATGTACGTTTGGTTTCACGCCCTGATGACCATCCCCAACCCCAACCCACTCTCCTCCCTTCCCTTCCCTGTGACCCCCCGCCCTGTGCCCTTCTCAGTTATACACTCCTGTCTGCCCAGCTTTCCCTCCAAGTGGATACTGCCCCTCTGGTGCCCCGTGATCAATTGCTCCAAGGGGTGTATCTCAGTAGAGTAGGTGGGTACATCACCCTAGGTTGGTTGTTTCTGCAGGTAAGTCTTTCTACTGTTGGGCTGAAAGCCAATGCTTGGGAGTGAGTCCCATCCCAGGCCCAAAGTGTATTCCAGAGCCATAGCCTTGGTGGTCCCATCAGACTCCATCTGAGCAGTACTTCTGGTCATTAATGTGTTTTTAAATTTTGTTCCATGTTTTTCCTCCCACTCAATTCAGGATATCCAGTTTTGATCCCTTCCCAAGTGGTTGTCATTGGTAGCCAGGCACCATCTAGTTCTTCTGGTCTCGAGGTCCATTATACCCTTGGATTAATTGTTTCCAAATGCCTTTGATTTTCTTCACTTTTCTTTGCTTCACATGAGAGGAGGCATCTTAGATGGCTGCTTGAAAACTTTTCAGACTCCAGTCGCTACTCACCAAAGTAGGCTGTGGGTCAAGATTTTTATGTATTATGTTGTGCCAGTTGATCCCAGTGAACCCCAATACTATGGTCCTGCATCAGCAGGCCCAGTGGTTCTCTCTCCCGAAGTGTCTGAAGATCTCTGAGGGATTACTCCAAGTCTGTCTTCTGTTGTTGCTGTAATGATTGTGGTTATTTTGTATCACTAGTATCTGTGCAAGATTGTCCTCCTCTAAATCTATCATCAGTTGAGGGTGTATTCTTGTTCCCAACCCCCATCTG
>NW_006922057.1:1820071-1824196 GCF_000298275.1 Orycteropus afer afer | reverse complement strand
CATTTGATGGCTAACCAGAAGGCTGGTGGCTCAAACCCACCAGCCACTCCTCAGAAGGAAGACTGGGCAATCTACTTCCATAGAGACACTGCCTCAGAAACCCAAGGAGGGGTCACTATGAGTCAAAATGGTTCGATGGCAGTTTTAATTTTCATAAGCTTCAACTTGAACTTGCATATGGATAATTGATGGTCTGTTTCACAGTCAGCTCCTGGCCTTCTTTTCGGTGAAGATATTGAGCTTCTCCATCTCCTCTTTCCACAGATGTAGTCGATCTGATTATGGTTTATTCCATCTTGTGAAGTCTACTTGTATTGGCACCATTTATGCTGTTGAAAAAGGTATTTGCAATGAATAAGTCATTGGTCTTGCGAAATTCTATAATGAAATCTCTAGCATCATTTTTATCACTAAGGCTATATTTTCCAACCACCAATGATTCTTCTTTGTTTCCACCTTCCACATTCAAATCACCAGTAATAATCAATATAGCTTGATTTCTTGTATGATCAATTTCAGACTACAGAAGTTAATAAAAATCTTCAATTTCTTTATCTTTGGCTTTACTGATTGATACATACATTTGAATAATGGTAGTATTAACTGGTCTTCCTTGAATACCAAAACCAAACCCATTGTCATCAAGTCAAATTTGACTCATAATGACCCCTAATGTCTTTCTCAGCTCTAACATCCTGTGATTCAGGGAGTCTGAGATTCATACATGACAAGGAAAAGAACTCACCTTGAGATACCATCAGATGGATGTTTTTAAGAATATAGACAACTGACTTCAAAGAGTTGTAGGGTTCACAAAAATAAGATCCAGAGTCCACTGTCCTGAAGGTTTCTAAGACTGGAAATCTTTATGGAAGTAGATTGCCTCATCATCCAGTGGAGCAGCTGGTGGGTTTGAACCACTGATCTTCTGGTTAGCAGCCAAATGTCTTCCCCACTAAGCCACAAGAACTCCTTTAGGTGTATGAATATTATCCTATCACTGACAGCATTGTACTTTAGGATATATTTTGAAATATTCTTTTTGATGATGAATGTGACACCATTCCTTTTCAATTTTTCATCCCTGGCATGGTAGACCATATGATTGTCTGATTCAAAATGGTTAATACCAGTCCATTTCAGTTCACTAATGCCTAAGATATCAATCTTTATGAATTCCGTTTCATTTTTGACAACTTCCAATTTACCTAGATTCATATTTCATACATTTTGCAGTCCAGTTATTAATGGGTGTTTTCAGCTGTTTCTTCCCATTTTGAGTCATCCCCCATCAGCAAATGGAAGTCCCAAAACTCTTATTTCATCCACGTTATTAAGGTTGACTCTACTTTGAGGAAGCAGTTCTTTCCCAGTTGTATTTTGAGTGCCTTTCAACCTGAAGGGCTCACTTTCTGGCAAGATATAAGATGTTTCAGGGATAGTCATAAAGTTTTCCAGTAATATATCAGACAATGTTTCACTGCTATTTATAAGGTTTTCATTGGCCAGTTTTTCCAGAAGTGGATGGCTTTTTCTTTCTTCTCAGTCTATCTTAGTCCGGAAGCTCTGCTGAAACTTGTCTACCACAGGTGACCCTACAGGTATTTGAAATACTGGTGGCATAGCCTCCAGGTTCATAACAACACACAAACTGCCATGGTACGACAAACTGACAGATGAGTGATGGCCCATAAAGATGACAGCCCAGAAAACCATATGGGGCAGTTTTAGTCTGTCACATGGATTTGATATGAGTTAAAAAATTGATTTGACAGCACCTAACAGCATACTTACAGATAAATTTTAGAGTTTCATCAAGAACTAAAGAAAATCCTGCTAATATTTAAGTTGATAATGGCCTACTTTAGTTGCATAATATTTAATTTTTTGGAGGAATTATATGAATTAGCATGTATTCAATGCTGAACATGTTTTCCATCTGATATCCTTCAATAAAAATTGTAAATAGTTCCCACAAATTGGCACATAGTTTCTCCTCATTAGCCTTATTTCTAGGTATTTTACATTTATATTATGATCAGATTTTTTTCTGATTTTATTTTGTTATTGATTGTACTGATCTATAGGAGATACTGGGTTTCTCATGTTTATTTTGTACCTACAGTTGTTTTTGATGATGATCATTTTGTTAGCTAACACCATCTCATTATATTTCACATTTTCAGGGTTTTTTTTTTTTTTTTTTAATCAATAGTCACAAATTATATAAACTAATTTGGTAATCCCATAGGTATAAAGATGACTGCAGTGGACAGTACACCAAGGATAGTTTTGATAGAATCTCATGAAAAGATAGCCTGAAACAAGGCTGGGAGACTGGGAGCAGGAGACTGGGCTTTGGCGTCCAACATTGTTGGAGATGAATTCTACTGCTTGACTTGCTAGCTATGAGAACTTGGACAAGTATGTTATCTCCTCTGATAGTCCATTTCTCTCTGCAAGGTGGTGGTTTCTTTCTGAAGAATGGAATGACTTGCTGATGGTCACCCATGTGGTGGATGATTGTGCTGGGATCCACACCCCTGTAATTCTGAACTCAAGGCCCAGGCCCCTGTCACTGAAACATGTTGTGCCATCATTGTGATACGTGATGGTCCTATAGGGTCCAGCCACCATTCTGAGTCCTTATTCCAATGTCTGATCTACAGCTAGAGTCTAAGATCAGGAGAGAAAGAGAGAAGGTAGGGATTTCCTTTTACCAGCTGAACCCTACCATTCCCATTAATAGGTAGTTCTGGTAAATTGGGTACTTATTAATTGAGGTGAAGTTGTTCTGAGGTCAAGACATGTTTTACATATCAATGCATTATGGAATATACCAGAAGCCATCTTGAGCAAGCAGGAAAGCAACAGTGAGAGTCATAGCCTGGATTAAAACAGCTGCTCTGTGATTCATGAGTAGCTCAAGAATCCACATCATCCCCTCAAGTTTTGTCAAGTGGGCACAAAAGGGAGGGCCCATGTAGGTTCTTCTCCTTTATGTGAATCTACCACTTATAAAGAGTTTATGTATTGCCATGAACTTGACACTAAAGAATTTATAGCCACTAATTCAGATTAATTAGTTGATTGATTGTATAATCAACTTCAGACTGCAGAAGTTAGTGAAAACTTTCAATTTCTTCACCTTTGGCTTTATTGATTGGTACATAAATTTGAATAATGGTAGTATTAACTGGTCTTCCTTGTACCCAAAACCAAACCCATTGTCATCAAGTCAATTTTGACTCATAATGACCCCTAATGTCCTTCTCAGCTCTAACACTAATTCAGAGGAGTCAGCCACAGGGAACCAGGTGAGGGGAGGGAACACAGGCCACACACCACAAGCAGCAAGGCAGGAAAGAGGGGAAAGGAGAGAAAAAGGCCAGTGGGACCAGGACAGAGTGAGGAGTCTGCAGTGGGATCCAGGTAAGGGGAGGGAACCCAGGCCACACTCCACAAGCAGCAAGGTGGTAAGGTGGGGAAGGAGAGAAAAAGGCCAGAGGGGCTGGGACAGAGTGAGGAGTCAGCAGCAGGGATCCAGGTAAGGGGAGGTTGGAGAGGTTTCAAACAGCTAAGGGAGACAAACTTGTCTGTTGGTTTGTCCTACTGTGGTGATGTGTTTCTGTGAGTCTTGAGGCTGTGCCACTGGTGTTTCAAACCCACCGGGGTGGACATGGTGCACAGGTTTCAGTATGGCTTGCAGACTGAGATAGACTAGGAAATACGAACTGGCCATCTACTTCTCAAAGAATTGGTCAGGGAAAACCTTATGAATAGCAGAGAAACACTGTCAGTTACATTGCTGCACAACTTAATGAATAGTCCAGAAACATTGTCCAATGCAGAGGAGGAGGATGAGTCACTTAGGTTAGAAGGCTGTCAAAATAGGACTGGGAAAGAGCTGCATCATCAGAGTAAAACCAGTCTTACTGATATGGATAAGGTAAAGCTTTCGAGACTTCCATTTGCTGACCTGGCATGACTCAAATTGAGAAGAAACAGCTGCAAACATCCATTAATAATTGGAACATAGAATGTACAAAGTATGAATCTAGGAAAATTGGAAGTTGTCAAAAATGAAATGGAACACATAAAAATTGATATCCTAGGCATTGGTGA
>NW_006922057.1:1817044-1819971 GCF_000298275.1 Orycteropus afer afer | reverse complement strand
TTTTTTTTTTTTTTTTTTAATCAATAGTCACAAATTATATAAACTAATTTGGTAATCCCATAGGTATAAAGATGACTGCAGTGGACAGTACACCAAGGATAGTTTTGATAGAATCTCATGAAAAGATAGCCTGAAACAAGGCTGGGAGACTGGGAGCAGGAGACTGGGCTTTGGCGTCCAACATTGTTGGAGATGAATTCTACTGCTTGACTTGCTAGCTATGAGAACTTGGACAAGTATGTTATCTCCTCTGATAGTCCATTTCTCTCTGCAAGGTGGTGGTTTCTTTCTGAAGAATGGAATGACTTGCTGATGGTCACCCATGTGGTGGATGATTGTGCTGGGATCCACACCCCTGTAATTCTGAACTCAAGGCCCAGGCCCCTGTCACTGAAACATGTTGTGCCATCATTGTGATACGTGATGGTCCTATAGGGTCCAGCCACCATTCTGAGTCCTTATTCCAATGTCTGATCTACAGCTAGAGTCTAAGATCAGGAGAGAAAGAGAGAAGGTAGGGATTTCCTTTTACCAGCTGAACCCTACCATTCCCATTAATAGGTAGTTCTGGTAAATTGGGTACTTATTAATTGAGGTGAAGTTGTTCTGAGGTCAAGACATGTTTTACATATCAATGCATTATGGAATATACCAGAAGCCATCTTGAGCAAGCAGGAAAGCAACAGTGAGAGTCATAGCCTGGATTAAAACAGCTGCTCTGTGATTCATGAGTAGCTCAAGAATCCACATCATCCCCTCAAGTTTTGTCAAGTGGGCACAAAAGGGAGGGCCCATGTAGGTTCTTCTCCTTTATGTGAATCTACCACTTATAAAGAGTTTATGTATTGCCATGAACTTGACACTAAAGAATTTATAGCCACTAATTCAGATTAATTAGTTGATTGATTGTATAATCAACTTCAGACTGCAGAAGTTAGTGAAAACTTTCAATTTCTTCACCTTTGGCTTTATTGATTGGTACATAAATTTGAATAATGGTAGTATTAACTGGTCTTCCTTGTACCCAAAACCAAACCCATTGTCATCAAGTCAATTTTGACTCATAATGACCCCTAATGTCCTTCTCAGCTCTAACACTAATTCAGAGGAGTCAGCCACAGGGAACCAGGTGAGGGGAGGGAACACAGGCCACACACCACAAGCAGCAAGGCAGGAAAGAGGGGAAAGGAGAGAAAAAGGCCAGTGGGACCAGGACAGAGTGAGGAGTCTGCAGTGGGATCCAGGTAAGGGGAGGGAACCCAGGCCACACTCCACAAGCAGCAAGGTGGTAAGGTGGGGAAGGAGAGAAAAAGGCCAGAGGGGCTGGGACAGAGTGAGGAGTCAGCAGCAGGGATCCAGGTAAGGGGAGGTTGGAGAGGTTTCAAACAGCTAAGGGAGACAAACTTGTCTGTTGGTTTGTCCTACTGTGGTGATGTGTTTCTGTGAGTCTTGAGGCTGTGCCACTGGTGTTTCAAACCCACCGGGGTGGACATGGTGCACAGGTTTCAGTATGGCTTGCAGACTGAGATAGACTAGGAAATACGAACTGGCCATCTACTTCTCAAAGAATTGGTCAGGGAAAACCTTATGAATAGCAGAGAAACACTGTCAGTTACATTGCTGCACAACTTAATGAATAGTCCAGAAACATTGTCCAATGCAGAGGAGGAGGATGAGTCACTTAGGTTAGAAGGCTGTCAAAATAGGACTGGGAAAGAGCTGCATCATCAGAGTAAAACCAGTCTTACTGATATGGATAAGGTAAAGCTTTCGAGACTTCCATTTGCTGACCTGGCATGACTCAAATTGAGAAGAAACAGCTGCAAACATCCATTAATAATTGGAACATAGAATGTACAAAGTATGAATCTAGGAAAATTGGAAGTTGTCAAAAATGAAATGGAACACATAAAAATTGATATCCTAGGCATTGGTGAGCTGAAATGGACTGGTTTTGGCCATTTTGAATCAGACAACCATGTGATCTACTATGCCAGGAATGACAGTTTGAAGAGGAGTGGTGTGGTGTGCTTCAAGATCTGTCCTGAAGTCCAGTGCTGCCAGTGATAGGATAATATCCACATACCTACAAGGAAGACCAGTTAATATGACTGTTATTCAAATTTATGTATCAACCACCAAAGCCAAAGATGATGGAATTGAAGATTTTTATCAATTTCTGAAGTCTGAAATTGACTGAGCATGCAATCAAGATGTGTTAATTATCACTGGTGATGGTAATGCAAAAGTTAGAAACAAAGAAGAATCACTGGTAGTTGGAAAATTTGGCCTTGGTTGCTTATTGGTCCAGTTGTGACAGAAATAATGCTGGAAATCACATGGTAGAATTTTGCAAGACCCATGACTTATTCATTGCAAATGCCTTTTTCAACAACACAACAGTGGCTATACATGTGGACTTTGTCAGATGGAACACACAGGAATCAGATTGACTACATCTGTGGCAAGAGGTGATGAAAAAGGTCAATATCTTCAGCCAAAACCAGGCCAGGAGCCGATTATGGAACAGACCATCAACTGCTCATATGCAAGTTCAACTTGAAGTTAAAGACAATTAAAAGAAGTCTATGAGAGCCAAAATATGATCTTGCATATATCCCTCCTGAATTTAGAGACTATCTAAAGAACAGATTTGATTCATTCAATACCAATGAACAAAAACCAGAAGACTTGTGGGATGACATCAAGAAAATCATCCATGAAGGAAGAAAAAAAGATGAGAAAAGAAGACCAAAATTGATGACAGAAGAAACTCTGACACTTGCCCTTGAGTGAAGACTAGCTAAAGCAAAGGGAAGAAATGACAAGATAAAGGAGCTGAACAGAAGATTTCAAAGAGCAGCATGAGCAGACAAAACCAATTACCATAATGAAATGTGCAAAGAAGTTAGAAAACCAAAAGGGAA
>NW_006922057.1:1785168-1786555 GCF_000298275.1 Orycteropus afer afer | reverse complement strand
CAGGATTGGAGGAAGAATCATTAACAACCTGAGATATGCAGACGATACAACTTTGCTTGCTGAAAGTGAGGATGACTTAAGGCACCTACTGATGAAGGATGCTGAGCCAGGTCTTGGACTCTAATATCATACCCTAGGACCCCAGCTCACCTCACTTCACTTCATGTCCCTCCAATACAACTTGACTCTAGCGCAGGCATCGGCAGCTTGGAGTTGTAGAAGACACTAAAACTACCCTGTGCCTGCCTTCTTCCATCAAACTGACAGGAGGCCTGTAAAGGAGAACCCATAAAGCGGGGAGTGAGCAGTGTCTATAGGTAGACGTTAGCTAACTCCTGGAGACAGGCAGCAACTCTGCCATCTACTGGAAAATGAGGATAGGTTTTTGCAATAGGCAATCCTGGTGCCTCAGAGACTGGGTGGTGAGGACTAGGGATGATTTGCCTTTGTCATGATCACAGAGACAATCAGTGAGGACTGTCTCTGTAGGAAATGGTCATTGTATTTCTTTTTCAATCGTCTCTAAGCCCAGCTTCTGTAGGGAGCCCCTCTAGCCCATGGGACATCCACCTCCCCTTGGTTTGGGTCTTGTGGCTTCTCTTCTGCCCAGCCCTTGGTTTCTCTTCAGTGACTAAAGTGTCCTTCAATCTTTCCCACAGTTCTGTCTTTTGCAACCAAGACTTGGACAGCCTACGGGCATATGGTTAGGTCTTTCCCTGCTTTTTTATGCCAGGAAGGGGCTTGTGGAAGTAGCTAAAAGGGGAGAGGTTATAGAGTCTGGGGAACTACCTGCAGGGTTGCAGTCAAGCATGATGTAAGGCATTTTTGCATGTATTTTCTCACTTTATTCTCACAACACTCTTATGAAGTAGGTATTCTTACTATTTCTATTCCATAGCCCAGGCCCTTTTGATGCTGAAGATGATAATAATAATGCCAACAGGGGTTGACCCCTTACCATATAGCAGACATTGTTACAAGAGCTCTTTTTGTGTTAACTCACTTAACTTTCATGACCTTATAAAGCATTATAATTCTGATTAATATTATGAAAGATTATTATTCCCATTTTACAAATGTTGAAACTGAGGTACGAGGGGTTAAATAAGATCCCACATCTGGTAACTGGAGAAGGCAGGAGTCAAGCTCAGGTGATTTAGCCAGGCATTGACAAAATGATGGCTCGCTGCCAGCTGCTTTTGTAAATAAAGTTTGACTGGGACACAGTCACATCCATTCTTACTGTCTGTGGCTGTTGGCATGCTGCAACAGCAGAAGTGAATAGTTTCATAGGGACAGTCTGGCCTGCAAGAACTGAAACATTTACTCTCTGGCACTTTACAGAAATAAACTTCTACCCCTCCCCATCCCATCCAGCTCCAGAGTC
>NW_006922057.1:1780775-1782599 GCF_000298275.1 Orycteropus afer afer | reverse complement strand
GGCATTAGTGAGCTGAAATGGGCTGGTTTTAGCCATTTGGAATCAGATGATCACATAATCTACTATGCCAGGAATGACAAATTGGAGAAGAATAACGTGACACTCATCATCACAAGTGTTCTTATTAAGATCTATCCTGAAATACAATGCTATCAGTGATAGGATAATATCCATATGCCTATGAGGAAGACCAGTTAATACTACCATCATTCAAATTTATGCACTGACCACCAAAGCGAAAGATGAAGAAATTGAAGATTTTTACCAACTTCTGAAGTCTAAAATTGATGGAACATGCAATCAAGATGTGTTAATTATCACTGGTGATTGGAATGCAAAAGTTGGAAACAAAGAAGAATAACTGGTAATTGGAAAATATGTCCTTGGCAATAGAAATGTTCCTGGAGATCACATGATAGAATTGTGCAAGACCAAATACCTTTTCTCAGCAACACAAATGACAGCTATACATGTGGACTTAGCCAGACATAGTACACAGGAATCAGAATGACTACATATGTGGCAGGAGGCAATGGAGAAGCTCAATATCTTCAGCCAAAACAAGACCAGAAGCTGACTGTGGAACAGACCATCAACTGCTCATATGCAAGCTGAAGTTGAAGACAATTAAAAAAAGTCAACAAGAGCCAAAATATGACCTTGATTATATCCCTCCTGAATTTAGAGACCATCTAAAGAATAGATTTGATGCATTGAACACCAATGATCAAAAGCCAGAGAAACTGTGGGATGACATCAAGAACATCATCCATGAAGAAAGCAAAAGGTCATTAAAAAGACATGAAAGGAAGAAAACACCAAAATGGATGTCATAAGGGACTCTGAAACTTTTCCTTGAATGAAGAGTGGCTAAAGTGAATGGAAGAATCGATGGGATAAAAGAGCTGAACAGAAGATTTCAAAGAGCAACACGAGAAGACAAAGTCAACTATAATAATGAAATGTGCAAAGACCTGGAGTTGGAAAACCAGAAGGGAAGATCATGCTCAGCATTTCTCAATCTGAAAGAACTGAGGAAAAAAAATAATCCTCGAATTGCAATATTATAAGATTCCATGGGCAATATGTTCAGTGATGCAGGAAACATCAAAAGAAGATAGGTAGAACACAGAGTCACTATACCAAAAAGAATTGGTCCATTTCAGGAGGTGGCATATGATCAAGAACCAAGGGTATTGAAGGAAAAAGTTGAAGCTGCACTGAAAGAACTGGCAAAAAAGCAAGGCTCTGGGAATTGACGGAATAACCATTGAGATGTTTCAACAAACATATGCTGCACTGGAGGCACTAACTCATCTATGCCAAGAAATTTGGAAGACAACTACCTGGCCGACTGGAGAGATCCATATTTGTATTCATTCCAAAGAAAGGTGATCCTACAGATGGTGGAAATAATAAAACAAAATCATTGATATCACACACAAGTAAAATCTTACCGAAGATAATTCAAAAATGGTTGCAGCATTATATTGGCAGACAACTTCCAGAAATGCAAGCTGGATTCCAAAGGAGATGTGGTGTGAGGGATATCATAGCTAATGTCAGATGGATTTTGGCTCAAAGCAAACAATACAAGAAAGATGTTTCCTTGTACTTTATTGACTATGAAAAGGCATTCAATTGTGTGGATCATAAATTGTGGATGACATTGAGAATTAATGGGAATGCCAGAATACCTAATTGTACTCATGAGGAACCTGTACATAAACCAGGAGGCTATCATTAGAACAGAACAAGGGGATACTGCATGGTTTAAAATCAAGAAGGGAGTGTGTCAGGGTTGTATCCTTTCCCAATACTTAT
>NW_006922057.1:1777796-1778865 GCF_000298275.1 Orycteropus afer afer | reverse complement strand
GATGGCACATAACAACAACAATGCTGAGGATGGGCTTAGCTACCCCTGAGGCTCATGGGAGGGTCAGGCCACCACCACCAGTTGACATCCAGAGTTGATTCTGACTCATGAGTCAGAAAGAGGACTAAGCAAATGCAGGGGTACACTAAGAATGGGGGCATGGATGCTGAGGTAGGTTCTAGGGGCCACCAATGGCATCCATCATCAAAATGATATCTTTGAGAAGTTCTTAGAGCCCTACAGGCTAACATGCCAGTCTCAGCAAACTCCATCCTAATCTAAGGTCCTGTTATCTCTTGACAGAGCCATTGCCATAGTCTCCTCTATTTGCCCTACATCCTTCTCTACCTCCCCCAAGTATCTCATTCTTTACCTACATCTGGAGTCACATTTTCCAAATGCATGTCTGCTCTTTTTTCTTTTTTGCCCATATTTTTTCTCCATTCTGTTTAAGATCTCCAATTCTGACCCCTTTCCAGGTGTTGGGGTTGGTAGCTGGGCATCATCTAATTCTTCTGGTCTTGGTCAGATCAGCTGAGGTTCTCACGGACTATTACTCCTTTGGACAAACTGTTTCCATGCATCTTTGATTTTCTTCACTCTTGTTTGGTCCAGATGAGGAGAGACCAATAGTTGTGTCTTAGATGGCTACTTACAAGTTTTTAAGGCCTCAGTTGCTACTCACGAAAGATCATGTCTGATCTTGCTTAAAGACCCTCCTTGAAATGCTTAAAATTGGCTTAAATGGCTCTGCATGATCTGGCCTCTGCCATCCCCTCCAACATCACCTTGGGTCACTTTCCTCCCTCCTTAATTAGCCTTCTTTTTTCTCTCAAACTTTCCAAGCACCTTTCTTTCTTGGGACTTTGGCATAGGCTATATGTTTTCCCAAGTTTATTATCTTTGTTTGACAAACTCTCACCGAATGTAATATTTTATATCCAGAGTTAGCTTCTTATAGTATCCTCTCCTTTGTAGCACTTAGCAGTTATGAACTTTTTTGTGTAATTAATCAATCAACTACTGTATTCCTTTGTTAAATTATAATCACCATGATTGCAATTTTTTT
>NW_006922057.1:1772280-1777196 GCF_000298275.1 Orycteropus afer afer | reverse complement strand
AAAAAAAACCTCACTGTCATCGAGTCAATTGTCACTGTCATCGAGTCACTCACAGTGACCCCCATTGGGTTTTTGAGGTTGTGAATCTTTACAGAAATGCATCGTCCCATCTTCCTTCCATGGAGCGGCTTGTGTGTTTGAGCTGCTGACCTTCTGGTTAGTAGCCAAATGCTTTATCCACTATGCCACCAGAGCTCCTGTTCAAGGGTACAACCCAGAAATTGCACACAAGATTTCTGCTTTATCCCATTGGCCAAAACTGAGTTACACTGCCACCAGGCTGCAAGGGGGGTGAGGTCGGAAATAACCTCTTTATTTTGAGTAGCCCTGGGGATAGTTAAAAATCAGGAATCTTATTGAAGAACAGAATAATGGATATTAGGGGGAAATTATCACCACCTTGAAAAGCTTAGACAATTTATAGATTCACATAATAAAAAAATAAAAAAAAATAAAAAAAACTGGGTTAACAGTCAAACCCCATCAAGGGCAGCAACATTCTGGGCTCCGGAACAAGTAGAACCAGGACAGACTCTCTATCCATCTTCCTCTCAGCCCTCTTTCCCTGTCACTTCTTTCTCAGTGTGACAGCTTCTGAATTATATATCTTACAAAGCCCACAGCTGGAGAGAGATGGGCCCTTTCTATCAATTCCTGGGGAAGTTCAGTGCCCACTTTGGATCATGCAATTGTGGTCAAGGAGGCAGGATCCTATAAGAACATTCTACTAAAACTAAGTGGATAGACATTTGTACCTTCTAAATAACAGAAGAACAGATAAAATGAATGAATAAATACATTTACATATCACTATTTATCACCTCGGAAACCCAAGGAGGGGTAGCTATGAGTTGAGTCTGACGTGACGACACATAACAGCACCTACTAACTCATGAGCCCTGGTAGCACAGTGGTTAAGGTCGGCAGTTCAAACCCACCAGCTGCTCCATGGAAGAAAAATAAGGCAGTCTATTCCCATAAAGAATACAGCCTTAGAGAGATTAATTTTGGGCTAGCTGGGGCCCACACACTGACATGGGTAAGGGAAGGGATACACTGAAAGGAACTGTGACCACCATGATAACATTAGAAAATGGAAGGACACCAAATTGTGCACATAAGAGATAGACGACAGATTTTAATACCAACCAATGTGTCCACAATACCTCATTACAATTAACACCAAACACCAGGCTACAGATAAACACATAAACACCTGAGAGGATCAGATGGGGGTCAGTGAATGGGAGTATACTCTAGACCAAGGATAGATTCAGCAGAGGCTAATCTTGCACAGACACCAGTGATACAAAATAACCGCAATCATTACAGAAACAATAGAAGACAGACACAGAGTAATCCCTCACAGACACCCAGACACTATGGAAAAGAGATCCAATAGATCTACTGTCTCAGGACCATGGTACTGGGGGACACCAGACTCAATTGGCACAACAAAATACATAAAAACCTTGTTCTGCATCCTACATTGGTGAGTAGTGACTGGGGTCTTAAAAGTTTTCAAGAGGCCATTTAAGATGCAGCTAAAAGTCTCCTAGTGTTGGAAGTGAAAAAAAAAAAAAAAAAAAAAAAGGGCATTTGGAAGCAGTCAGCCCTAGGACACAATGGCCCTTGAGACCAGAAGAACTAGATGGCGCCTGGCTACCAATGCCAACCACTCAGGAAAGGATCAAATCTGGAGATCCTGGATAGAGTGGGAGGAAAAATGTGGAACAAAATCTAAAAACTCAATAATGACCAGAATTACTGGTCAGATGGAGTGTGATGAGACCCCCAATAGTATGTCCTTGGGATACATTCTGCACCTGGAATAAAACACACCCCCAGGGGCTGGCTCTCAGCCCAATAGTTAACAAGATGTACACGCAGACCACTCAACCCAGGATGATGCACCCACATACTCTACTCTAATACATCCCTTAGAGCAATAGACCATGAGGCACCAGAGGAGCAATAATCAGGTTGAGAAAATGCAGGACAAACAGGAGCGCATAAATATGAGGGGAATGGGGGTGGGGGTGGGGGAGGGATACAGGGTAGGGAGGGGAGGAGCCTGGGTTAGGGTTGGACATGGTAAATGGGGAGTAGAACTAAATGTACATGTAACGTTGAATGTAAAACAAGCTCTTAAAATAAAATTAAATAAATAAATAACAAAAAGAATACAGCCTTAGAAACCTCATAGGATTGCTATTGATTTAACAGCTGTAGGTTTATCTACCATCTGAGCCCTGATGGTGCAACGGTTAAGTGCCCAGCTACTAACTGAAAGGGCAGCATTTGAACCTACCAACCACATCACAGGAGAAAAATGTGGCAGTCTGATTCTGTAAATATTGTTACTGTTAGGTGCTGTCAAGCCAGTTTCAACCCATAGCAACCCTGTGTACAACAGAACAAAAACACTCCCCAGTCCTGCACCATCCTCACAATCACTGCTATGTTTGAGCCTATTGTTGCATATTTTGTCAAAGGCTTTACCTTTATTTTCACCGACTGTCTACTTTACCAAGCATGGAGTCCTTCTCCAAGGACTGGTCCCTCCTGTTAACATGCCCAAAGTGCATGAGACGAAGTCTTACCATCCTCTGTTCTAAGGGGCATTCTGGCTGTGTATCTTTCAAGACAGGTTTGTTCATTCTTCTGGCAGTCCATGGTATAATCAATATTCTTCTCCAACACCCTAATTCAGATGCATCAATTCTTCTTCATTCTTCCTTCTTTATTTTCCAGCTTTCACATGCACATGAGATGACTGAAAATATCATTGCTTGTGTCAGGCACAATTTAGTCTTCAAAGTGACATGTTTTAGTACTTTAAAGAGGTCTTTTGCAGCAGATTTGCCCAATGCAATATGTCATTTGATTTCTTGACTGCTGCTTCCATGGGCATTGATTGTGTATCCAAATAAAATGAAACCCTTGACATTTTCAACTTTTTCTACATTTATCACAACATCCCTAAAGATTACAGTCTTGGAAACTTATAATCTTTTTACTCTGTCCTGGATGCTTTGTGTCAGAATTGACTCAACATGTTTTGTTGTTGTTGTTGTTGTTGTTACCTACCAAAAAACCAAACCCACTGCCATAGAGTTAATTCTGACTCATAGCGACCTCATTGGGTTTCCAAGGCAGTAAATCTTTATGGAAGTAGATTGCCCTGTCTTCCTTCTGCAGAGTGACTGATAGGTTTGAACTGCAGCAGTCAAATGCCTTAGGCACTGCACCCACCACAAGAGCTCCTACCATCTGGTAATTTTGGCTAATAGTTCAGATGTCAGCTCTCTGAAAACCAAGGGCCACATCTGATATCTCTGTATGACTCTACCCTTGTCTCCATGGACACTGTGATTATTTAACGAACATTTACTGTGGCAGAGACAACAAATCAATATATGACTAAAATGTCAGACAGTACCATGAAGCTGATCAGTGGACTAAATGCATAGTGAGCCTCAGTGTGAGAAAACTTAGCAACTCTGCAATGCGTAAGGTAACAGTGGACTTGGAAAAGTCATGAGGCTGTGGTTTGCTGAGTCAACTCTGTATCCAGCCGATATGAGATCCTCAGGGTGCAGTAAGGGCAGCATGTGCTAATTGAGGCCAAAAATTGTCTTAATCACCAGAGTGTTTCTGTTTTCCTTTACTTCTAAATGAGACCTGTGGGGTAAGTTTGGAACATGATCATCAGAGATGTTGCAAGGTGGCTCATTAACATAATTCCCCTAATTAGAAACCAGGAGCTTTGATGCCATAGTGGATAAGGCACTTTACTGCTAATCAGAAGGTCAGTGGTTCAAAAACTCACCAGTAGCTCTGCAGAAGGAAGATGGGATGATCTACTTCTGTAAAGATTTACAGCCTCAGAAACCCATGGGGGTCACTTTGAGTCAGAAATAACTCAATGGCAGTGTGTTTGGTTTAGTTTTGTTTAATTAGAAACCAGAGAAGATCTCGTTGAAAATTTCCACTGAATATTACAGGGCCATAATTCCTTCACCTTTAGGTGCTTAGCTCTGAATTCTAATTTCTAACCTTCCCTAGTGATCTCCGAAGGGCACTGCTCTAGAGGCCTTTCTTTCATTTAAAAAATATTCATTAACTCTTATCTGTTGAATGGGGGACACTGGCTGGGGCAAATGGGTAAGCACTGGACAACTAACAGAAAGGTTGATACTTCAGTCCTATCCAGAGGCATCTTGGAAATAAAGCCTGGTGATCTGCTTCTTAAAGGCCACAGGCTTAAAAACACTATGGAGTTCAGTTCTACTCTGCGCACTTGAGGTCTCCATGAATTAGAATCAACTGGATGGCAACTAACAATAACGTGTTGGATATTGTGTTAGATGTTGAAGATACAATCACAAAAGACAGTTCTTGACCTCAAGAAGCTTACAGTCTAGTGAAAGGACTATACAAGTAGGCAGACAAGGACGTGTGGTATCTGTGTGTGTGTATGTGATTATGAGCACACACATTCATGTGTGTGAGTATGTGTGTTGGGGGGGTAGTGTGAGTATGTATGAGAAAGAGAGAGAAAGAATGATCAAGATGCTTTTGGAAAACCTAACTTAGCCTCTCAACTTGGTGGAGGGAGTCCTGGCTCCTGGTGGAAGTGGGGGCAGGGATAGGAGCGGTCAGAAGAAGACTTTCTGGAGGAAGCCATTAGCTGTTTTAAAGATGAGTAGATGAAGATGAGAGTCACTTGGAAATGATAAATGCTCTACTACCAGCTGAAAGGTTGACAGTTTGAAGCTACCCAGAGGCTTCCCAGAAGACGGGCCTAGTGATCTGCTTCTGAGAAGTCACAGCTAAATTTGGGAGTTCCTGGACAAGATAGGGGAGCTCCGGTGGCATAGTGCCTAAAACATTTGACTGCTAACCAGAAGGCT
>NW_006922057.1:1765935-1770105 GCF_000298275.1 Orycteropus afer afer | reverse complement strand
AAAAAAAAAAAAAAGAATACAGTCTGCAGCATGGATTACATCTCAATATAAAGAAAACAAAATACTCACAACTGGACCTATAAGCAGCATTATGATAAATGGAGAAAAGATTGAAGTTGTCAAAGACTTCACATTGCTTGGTTCTACAATCAACATCAATGGAAGCAGCAGTCAGGACATCAGACAACATGTAGCACTGGGCAAATCACTGAAAAAGACCTCTTTCAAGGGGTAAAGAGCAGAGATGTCTCCTTGAGGACTCAGGTGCACCTGATAGCCATGGTATTTTCGATTGCCTCATATGCCTGTGAGAGCTAGACAATGAATAAGGAAGACCAAAGAAGAGTTGATGCTTTTGAGTTGTGGTGTTGGTGAAGAATGCTGAACGTACTGCGGACTGCTAAAAGAACAAACAGGTCTGTCCTGGAGGAAGTACAGCCAGAATGCTCCCTGGAAGCGAGAATGGCCAGACTCCGTCTCACCCACTCTGGTCATGTTGTCAGAGGGGACCATTCCCTGGAGAAGGACGTCATGCTTGGTAAGGTGGAGGGTCGACAGAAAAGGGGAAGGCCCTCAGTGAGATGAATTGACACAGTGGCAGTGGTGATGGGCTCAAGTATAGCAAGGATCATGGAGCTGGCGCAGGACTGGGCGATGTTTTGTTCTGCTGTGCCTAGGGTCACTATGAGTCAGAGATGACTCAACAGCACCTAACAACAATAACAACATGATGATGAACAGGTTTCAGCAGAGCACATAGTTCAAGATGGTCTAGGAAGAAAGGTTTCAGCAGAGCACGTAGTCCAAGATGGTCTAGGAAGAAAGGTCTGGCAATCTACTTCCAAACAATTAGCCAGTGAAAACCCTATGTATCACAATGGTCCAATCCCATTGAGCATGGTGGTGCCATGAGTCAGCAGCAGACTCACTGGCAGCTAACAAAGACAGATGAAGATGGGAGGACAGGTGCTTCTGGTTCAGGGAACAGCGTGTACAGGTCCAGAGACATGAGAGACAACGATAGGTCTAGGGACCCACAGGTAGTTCAGTATGTCTGGAACTTAACCCTTTCGAGACTGAATTATTTTCTCCTTGAATTTTTTGTTGAAACCATGTGTTTTCAGTAATGGAAGGAATTTTCAGTCAAATGGAAAAAAAAAAAAAAAAAAAAAAACCTTTTTCCCTGAGGTAATATTCAAAATCAAACTCATTGCCTTTGAGTCAGATCCGACTCATAGTGACCCCTCCTTGGCTTTCCAAGGCAGTATCACTGTGGAAGTAGATTGCCCAATCTTCCTTCTGAGGAGTGACTGGTGGGTTTGAACCTCCAGCCTGCTGGTTAGCAGTCAGATGCCTTAGGCACTATGCCACCAGAGCTTGGGACACATATATCCCTAGAGGTCTCTGGTCCAGGGGTTTGTGGAATGAGGCCTGTTTCTTCAGATTCACAGTTATACAGGTCACAACCAGATGGCAACACACATTAAAAGTGTGGTAGAAATTTCTTATGAAACACCAGAGGCAGAAAATGTAGGTGGGCACTATATGTCCCCTGAGTCATGAAAGGGTTAAGAGAGCAAATTGGAAGATGGTGGCAGGCATGTCTGTTTTGGTGGGTGAGGGCTCAGATCTTAACACATCTTGGAAACCATAGTAACTCAAAAACCCAAAAACCTGCTAGGAGCAATTGATTCAATTCCAACTCCTTGCGACACTCCAGGACAGAGTAGAACTTCCCCACGGGGTTTCCTTAGAAAATCTTCCCAGAAGCAGATTGCCACATCTTTCTCCCATGGATCAGCTGGTGGGTTTGAGCTGCTGCAATGTTTGAATATAACCACCTGAATATACTTTATATTTGATACTTAGAGGATCATCCTTAGAGTAAAGTCCCTTCCTCTTAACATAGTAGTCAACTGCTTTAACCACTGTACCACCAGGGCTTCTTGAAAGATAAGGTTTTCAAGAAGTGAGAGAGTGCGAAGTGAAAGAAGATTAAAAGAAAAAAGCTTTATATTTGATGCTTAGAGGATCATCCTCCCAGCAAAAGCTCCCTCCTCTTATCCTCAAAAATTTTCCCCCTTACCCCACACCCGCCATTGTAACCATATTAACAGGGCTGTAGCCAGAGGAAGCAGTACCAGTTGCCAGGGAGTCAACTCTGCCTCATGGAGACCCCAGGTGGGTCAGAGGAGAACTGTGCTCTACAGGGTTTTCAATGTCTGATTTTTCAGTAGATCACCAGGCCTTTCTTCCAAAGTGCCTCTGGTTGGACGCAAACTTTGGACATTTTTGGTCTGCCAAGCATATTGAACTTTTGCACCACCCAGGGACTTTGCGGTCAGAGGAGCCAGGTTGCAGTTTGACTTTGCTTGCTGGCTGAACAATTGATTGGTTTGGAAGGAGATCACCTGATTCAAACTGGACCAATAGGCTCTAGGCATCTCTGATATTGGGTGCAAACCGTTACTTGCCTTTCAGGGGATAAGAGAGTCCTTAACTTTTCTCAGTTTATCAGAGGGTTAGTCCAACTCCCTCATTTCCTGAGGCCTGAACTGGGGGTGGTAGGTGGTGGATAACTTTCCAAGAACCAGACAGCAAGACTACAAGGCCTATAATTTTTTAATTTGCTGGAGAAAAAAGTGGAAATAATATTTCAAAGCACAAACTACCCTCTGCCCTAAATTTTCTGGTAGCCTTTTCATTATTTCAGACCTGCCCCCATCTCATTTATTTTTGTCTGACATGATACAGTATCTATCTTGTGAGAAGTGGTAAGCTGGAAAATAATTAATATATTGCTTAAGCAAAGGAAGTTGACAAGAATGCAAATAAGGGGCCTGATATATAAAGCTCCACACATCCCAGTGGCTTCATTTGTTAAACTCTTGCTGGGCTAAATTTATGAAGAGATTTGTCTCTATATGTGTTCTCAGAAAACACTGCTTATATGATTGCTCATATCTGAACCCTCCCAGATTTCACTATTAGCTGACCTTTCTCTTTGTAACCCTAAGGACTGACTAATGTTCACCAGGGATGCAGCCTTTAGGCGTCTTCAGGATAGGATTTAAATTTAGATTAAAGTGAAGACATGCAGCTATGGCCAAGGTTGAAATGAGAGTTAAAGTGGAATTTCTCAAGGTGTTTCTCTACATCATTCTTCCAATAGCCAGCTATCTCAGTAATGCTGAGCCAAACCCCAAATGAGTACTTCACATATTTAATTAGTGTTTATCCAACACCTACTATGTGCTAAATATTGTCAGGACTCAGATGGATTATTCATAGTTCTTGCCTTTAAAGTACTTGCAATAGAATGAGAGAAATATATACACACATGCTGAGTATTGGCAGCTGTGATTGATACATGGTGTAAGTAATTGGAAAGACAAATAACCATAACAGTCACCATTGATGGAGGCGTATGGCAGGCCAGGCACTGCTGCTCTCTTTATGGCAGTGTCTTGAATTTACAAATGAACCTTCCCTTGACAATTGGGGTAAATGAAACTTCATAGAGGTGAAGAAACTTGCCCAAGTCAACAAGAGCAGTGGACTTCAACCCAGGTATGTCTCATTCTACATTTTATTCTCTGTATTTTTGTTGTTGTATTTGCCTTCAAGTCAACTCTGAAGGTATGGCAACTGTAAAAATGGCATGAGATGTCACCTGACTTCCTCTAACTTCACGAGGGGTAAGGAGAATCACTATCAGAATCAACAGCCCACGGCTGATTCCTATGAGGCAGAGGTCAGACATGCCTCTTCACCCTCCAACGTTTTACCAATTCTGACACCAACCATTCCTCCCACAGCACTTCACCTCTCCACTGGGTTTGGTAACTCATCACTATGGCCACACAGAACTCACGGACCATGCTCATGATTTATGGTTTTACTAGGGAAATAACCAGTTACAATTCAGGATCAGAAATGACTCAAGATACAGCTCTTCAATCAGGACAGCCTCTTCTCAGCCATGCCTGTAGGCACCACTCTCTGACCTATTAGTCCTACAGTCCCTTGGCTTTGCCTTGCTGGGGAAAATGCCACAAAGCTCCTTCAGCTCTGCTAACAAGCGCCCAGGGGCACCCCAGTCCACCAGGAAGCCTCGGCCTGAAGGCACTCAGCCTTCTCACTCTATGGACCTGGGAGCCCACTGTGCCA
>NW_006922057.1:1762516-1765683 GCF_000298275.1 Orycteropus afer afer | reverse complement strand
GGGACCTTTTTACCTTCTGAACTTTCTCCCTGGACAAATTCTGCTCTTTTGATTGTGAATGGTTGATTGTTCTAAGAAGTGAGTACTCCCCAGATGTTATTGTTCACCTTATAGGCCTGTCTATTATTTAGAAACAAGTTGAGCTATAAGGGTGGATTCAGTTCCAGGTTTGAAAGATGACTAAGGGCCACTGTCTTGGGGGTCCCACCAGTCTCTATCCAACCAGTGAGCCTGCCGGGTTTTTTTTTTTTTTTAATGACTGTGAGTTTTATTTCACATTTTTCTGCCCTCTACTCAGGACTTCCTTTTGTGATCCCTTTCAGAGTTATCAGTAGTAGTAGCTAGTGGCTAGGCACCATCTCGTCCTGGTCTCAGGGTCAAAGAAGCTGAGGTGGGCATGGTGTATTAGTCCTTTGAACTAATTGTTTCCATGTATCTTTGATTTTCTTCATTCTCCTTTGCTCTGGATGGGGAGATACCAATAGTTGCACCTAAGGTGATCACTTACAAGTGTTTAAGACCCTATTTGCTAGTTACTGTGATTGGTTTGTTTTTACCCAATCTATAAAATGGGCTCTGGCTCCCTAGGGAAATTCAGCACTGGATAAAAACCAAAAACCAAAGCCAATGCAATTGAGTCAATTTTGACTCACAGTGGTCCTATAGGACAGAGTAGAACTGACCCATAGGGTTTCCAAGGAAACAGACTGCCACATCTTTCTCCTGTGGAGTGGCTGGTGCACTGATATTTTGGTTACCAGCAGGATGCTTTTACTACTGCACCACCAGAGCTCCTCAGCACTGGACAGCAGCTAACTAATATTCTTGGAGGTCCTCTGCCTACCAGATTCTACCTGCTACCACTTGTTTCTAATCTCCCCACCCCCTGGACTTTGGTTCATGCTGGTGTATATCTGTGGGTTATTGCTTGCCCACCATCCATACCTTTTTCATCTTGTAATGGAACCCTGCTTTTGAGGTTTTTGCTGAAACTATTGCAAAAGAGATGCTACCTTTTAACCAGGATTTCTAAGGATATGGCTATAAGCCTGGAGCTATCCATGGCCATTCCTGCTCCTCTTTGGGGAGAACATCCTAGAAACACAGAGAAAGCAGAGCCAAAAGATGGAGAGAGTGTGGTACCCAATTTCATTTTCAGCATTAGATACAACCACGCTTAATGTCTGCACTATTGTGAATTATCAAGGTACAAGTCAATAAATGCCTTTTTAGATTAAGCTAACTTGAGGTAAAGGAGCACCAGTGGTGCAGTACTTAAGCATACATTACTAACCAAACTTGGGCAGTTCAAACCTTCTAGCTGCTCTGTAGGAGAAGGATGTGGCAGTCTTCTTCCACAAAGATTACAGTTTGGGAACCCTATGGGGCAGTACTACTATGTGCTACAGGATTGCTATTTGTCATAATAGACTTAATGACAATGGGTTTTTAACTTGAGAGAAGTTTCTGTTGTTTGACATAAAAAAGATTCCTAATTAATATATCCACTAAGCTTACCTGTGAGCTCTGAGCTGAGTAAATTCCACCATGTTGTCTAGCTCCTAAAATCCTCCACCACTCTGTATGCTCCATCTAGGAGACAGAGCAAATGTGATTCAATTGATCTTAGACCCAGAATCCTCTCTGCCAATTAAATTTGTCATCTTCCTCAGGGAAACTCAGGGGCAAGGCTGAGAAGAGTCTCCTCATATGACTTGACAAGAGAATCTCACAATGTCGGACATAATTGAAGCTATTCTCCAATATGGTCTCCTAGGACAAAGGTATGTGGTAGAAAGCTATATGTCTGGCCTTGGAATGAACTATATATCTGGCTCTCCTTATAATATTAAGCTTTTTTTTTTAAGTGTGGTATGGAATCATATATGAAGAATATTTAATCTATGAGAAGATATAAAGAGGAAAAAGTACTGGGATAGAGCTCAAAAATATAGTGTTACGTGAAAAAATAAAGAATGATATTTATGGTACAACATCATTTAAATATACTCAAATCACTTCACACAGAAAATGAGCCTGCATATTTTATAAGTAAATACACATTAGGGACAGACATCAAAAATGTTAGAGTAATGACAATGGGGGAGGTTGTGGGGTTAGGAATGGGGACTGAGGATGAATGGGAAAAAAAAAATGGAATGGAAGGGGCATTACATGAACCAGTGATGACACTGCACTATGATCTTTGAAGCATGAGTAACTCAGCTTTCTGTATCAGAAGCTGAAGACAAGAATGCAAGGAAGAGAGGGAAGGAGAAAGGACAGAAGGAGAAGGGAACAGAGCAAAGGTGATTCAGTTGACCTCAGACCCAGAAGGAAGGAGGATAGTCTTCTTCAAAGACAAACTTGAAGAAAACTTTACATAATGTTCAAAGTAGTTGTACTTTAGTCAGGGATCTCTTGGTTACTAGGGATAGAAGGCCCATTCAAAGAAGGCCACATTTAAAGAGAGCTGGTTGTATGGACACAAGTGTAAGAAGTGCAAGAAGTGCAGGCTGCCTGCAAAGAGTACTCTCCCACCTCACTCTTTATCAGAACCACTTGGCTTCTCAACTCTGTCATTCAACCAATCTACTTCCCTCTCTGCCCCTGTAGACTGGCATTTCTGCTCCTTTGTCTCCTTTTACAAGGTCCATCATGGTGGCCCCAATGGCACATGCCTTTCCAGCTCAGCAACCCTACCTCACCCAGCCCCCAACGAACTGACTTGCTCTCTGTGACTCTTTTCTATATAGGGGTGGGGGGCACAATGTCACTCGCCCATCATGGCCCAAGCTGTTTACCCTTGGTTCAAACAGCTCAGGTGATGGTGAAAGGGAGAAACATGGATAAAGGAAAATGAAAATGTAGCTGGAGCATCACTAAGAAGCTAGTGGGGAGGAAAGGATTAGTGCTGTCCCTAGGTGTTGGGATTATGGATGATTACTTTCTTTATCGTTTTTAGCATTATCCAATTTTCCTAAAATGACATGAGTTGAGGATGGAAAGATTAGTGTTTAAAGACTCAGACACTGCAGTCAAACAAAACTGGGCTCAGATTCTTGCTTTTCCATTTCTTAGCTGTGTGAGAAGAGCAAGTCCCTTCACCTCTCTGAGTCTCATTTCCTCATCTGGAATATGAAGATGTTAACTTGATCATGAGCTTC
>NW_006922057.1:1761159-1762206 GCF_000298275.1 Orycteropus afer afer | reverse complement strand
CCAAGGCTGTAATCTTTATGGAAGCAGACTGCCACATTTTTCAACCACAGAGCAGCTGGTGGGTTCAAACCACCAACCTTTCAGTTAGCAGCTGAGAGCTTACCTACTGTGCCACTGGAGCTCCTTTTCTATTTTGCATTATTATTACACAAAATTTTTTGCAATAAAAAATAAATCTTAAAAAAAAAGGCTCACAGACACGTATCAGTTATCATCATTGAGTGACAGGGCCAGATTCAGCTGCTGTTATTTTTTTCCTTGGAATATAGAACTTATCTGTGCTGGAAGTGGCTGTTGGAAATTACTGCTGCGTACCAAGTGCTTCCCCACTACACACACACACACACACACACACATGCACAGGCAATAAACTAAGCAAGCTCCCCTTTCCCAGCAGCCTTCATCTACTAACCCTAATTGGTCTTTATGAAGCATGCTCAGAGGGCCCCTGGGCTCCTCTATTAATTGACTGCACACCCACTTAATGGGAACTCCCTAACTCCTGGAGCCAAGCATGAGCACACTCTGTGCTCCCTGCTGCACACACAGTGCATGCTGGGAGCCTGGAAGGGAGAAAAGGTCAGCGGGTGGTGCATCTGATCAATTAATCAGGAGCATGTTGAGAGGTTTGACTCCAAGCCTAGCTAATCACATAATTAAGTCTACCCATCCTCTGTCTCCATTTCCAAGCCAAATGTCTCCGCCAGCCTGCCAACCTTCCATCCCTGTTTGCTGATGGGCTTTCTGGAAAGAGATGAGATCTGCCCATGGCAGAATCACCCCCTCTACTTCTCCCCACTTCCTGCTTCTCACCTCCAAGGCTGAAAAACTGCTCAGGAAAATGTTCTTTGAGAGCAACCAGAAATGAAAGTGGAATGACTTCCTCAAAAAGTTATGTGTGCCTTAAAGAAGATAATAACCAGCCTTTGAAAGCAGAGACTATGGGGCTTTTCCTTAGAGGATGTTGTGGCAAACATGGCTAGTTCTCCTTTGCTTTGCTTATATCCATTCTCCTCTTTTTACTATCAGAACTTATCCCTGGGTGGT
>NW_006922057.1:1736602-1737931 GCF_000298275.1 Orycteropus afer afer | reverse complement strand
GAACTAGATGGTGCCCGGCTACCACTGTCATCCACTTGGAAGGGGATCTATGTAGGAGATCCTTGATAGAGAGAGAGAGCAATGTAGAACAAAACTCAAAATTATTTGGAGGAAAAAAAGGAGGGGATCAGGTTTGCTGGTCTGATAGAGCCTGGTGGAACCACTGAGCCTATGGCCCCTAGCTGCCCTTTGGGTCTGGAATTGAATCCACACCTGTGGTTTCCAACCAAGCAAAAGACAGGCATATGAGTTGAACATTTACCTCAACTAGATACCCTCCTTGGAGAAAACAATCATGGGAGAAAGAAGAGCTGCTTATGCACAGGGAGACTGCTCAGGGGGCAGGAGTGTATGGAGGGATAGACACTGGGAAGAGGTAACTGTGGGGAGGAGGTGGGAAGGGAGCTGTTGCATTGTGGCAAACTGTGGTCAATGTCATGAAACAAAATGTATGTGAACTGCCGTGTGGAAAGTGAATTCGCTCTGTAAATCTTCACCCAAATCACACACACACACACACACACACAAATTATTCAACTGTGTAGATCATAACAAATTATGGATAATGTTGAGAAAAATGGGAATTCCAGAACACTTAATTGTGCTCATGAGGAACCTGTACATAGACAAGGGGATACTGCATAGTTTAAAATCAGGGAAGGAGTATGTCAGGGTTGTATCTTTTCATAGTACTTATTCAGTCTGTATGCTGAGCATCCAATAAGCTCGACTATATGAAGAAGAATGCAGCCAGGATTGGAGGAAAACTCATTAGCAACCTGTGATATGCAAACGACCCAACCTTGCTTGTTGAGAGTAAAGATTATTTGAAACCCTTACTGATGAAGATTAAAGACACAGTCTTCAGTATAGATTACACCTCAACATAAAAAACAAAAATCCTCACAACTGGACCAATAAGCAGTATCCTGATAAATGGAGAAAAGATAGAAATTGTCAAAGATTTCATCTAACCCAAGCCATGGTATTTTCAATAGCTTCATATGTGGGAGCTCTGGTAGCATAGTGCCTAAGAGCACTTGACTGCTAATCAGAAGGCTGGCAGTTCAAACCCACCAGCCACTCCTTGGATGGAAGGTTGGGCAATCTACTTCTGTAGTGATACCCAAGGAGGAGGGGTCGCTGTGAGTTGGGTCCAATCCATGGCACATAACAATAACTCATATGTATGTGAAAGCTGGACAATGAACAAGGAAGACCCAAGAAGAGTTGATGCTTTTGTGTTACGGTGTTGGCAAAGAATACTGAAAGTACCATGGACTGCCAGAAGAATGAATAAATCTATCCTGGAAGAAATGCAGCTGGAAT
>NW_006922057.1:1726206-1736087 GCF_000298275.1 Orycteropus afer afer | reverse complement strand
TAGAGAAGCAAAACTAGTGTAGCATGTATAGATATTAAAAAAAAAAAAAAAAAACTGCCGTTGAGTCGAATCTGACTCATACTGACCCCTCCTTGGATTTCGGAGGTGGTATCTCTACAAAAGTAGATTGCCCAATCTTCCTTCTGAGGAGTGGTTGGTGCATTTGAATCACCAGCCTTCTGGTTAGCAGTCAAATGCTTGGACTTGCCAGCTCCATAATTGTGTGGTCCATTTGCACATAATTATGGGACTGGTAAGTCCCAAATTCATGGGTCAGAAAGCAGGCTGGAGAGTTTTTGCAGGCTCAAGTCTTCTGCTGTTCACATGGCTGCAGAGGTTGAAGAATTGGAAATCTGCAGGGTCAGGTGGCAGCCTGAAGGCTTCTTGCATTCCCAGAATTTAATGTCAAGCAACAAGATGAGTGCAGAATTGAAAGAGAGCAAGCTTTGTCAGGGCACCCACATATATACTGGATGCAGGCCCCATCCCTAAGGAAACTCTTCTTCCAACTGATTAGTGCTAAATCAGATCACAAAATGAAAGGTGATTACATGTTGTTGTTATGTGCCATCGAGTCGGACCCGACTCATAGCGACCACTCCTTGGGTTTCTGAGGCAGTATCACTATGGAAGTAGATTGCCCAACATTCCTTTCCAGAAGTGGCTGGGGGGTTTGAACTGCCAGCCTTCTGGTTAGCAGTCAAGTGCCTTAGGCACTATGCTACCAGAGCTCCCAGGTGATTACATAGTGACAGCCAAATCACTGAGGATCATTGTATAGCTTACACATAACATTAACCACTACAGCCAGTGATGTAATTATCTCATTTAATCTTCATTGCATCTTTATAAGGTGCGTACTATTATTTTCTCCATTTTGAAGGTGAATAAACAGAGTCACAGAAAGCTTAAGCCATTTGTCCAAACCAGCACTACTATAAAGTGGTAGATCCAAGACTAAACTCAGGTAATTGAACTGCAGGGCCCACATTTGTAACGAAAATGCTGTACTTCCCTCTCCCCTTAGCTACTTCTAAGATAATAGAGCTGGTATCTCTATTATTTGGGTGGATAAGCTGTTAACTATTAGTCCATGAGGACTAGAGTCAGCTTGTCTCTTCTGATCCTATATAAAGCATTTCACACAGCTTCCAGGGCTTACTGATAACAGTATAGACAATCGTTGAGTGCAGGTTACAGAAAATATTGCCCTTACAAACCAGAGCAATATGGGCCACCAAGGCATCTCCCACATGAAATTGTTATTGTTATGTGTCATCTAGTTGATTCAGACTCATAGCGAACCTATAGGACAGAGTAGAACTGCCCCATAGAGTTTCCTAGGCTGTAATCTTTACGGGAGCAGATTTCCATTATCTTTTCTCCTGCATAGCTACTGGTGGCTTCCAACCACCGACTTTTTGGTCAGCTTAACCATTGTGCCACCAGAACTCCTTTTCTGACTCATAGTGACCCTATACGACAGAGTACAACTGCCTCATAGTGTTTCTTAAGCTGAAAATTTGTCAGGAGCAGATCACCAGATCTTTTCTCCCATGGAGTTTAAAGGGCCTCTATGAAAGGTTGGGCAATCTACTTCCATAGTGATACTTTCTTGGAAACCCAAAGAGGGATCACTAGGAGTCGGATCCAACTCGACAGCAGTGCTTTTTTTTTTTTTTTTTTTTAATTATCTTGCCCAAAGGAGCTTTAGTGGTGCAGTGCCTGAGGCTTTTGACTGCTAACCAAAAGTTGGTGATTTAAACCCACCAGCAGCTCCATGGAAGGAAGGTGAGGCAATCTACTTCTGTAAAGATGTACCGCCCAGTTGGAAATGACTCCATGGCAGTGGGTTTTATTATCTTACCTAAGAAAAACACAGCTAAAGGGCCACGGCCTATTTAGGACATGAAAAAAAAAAAATCCAATTGCCGTGAAGTGAATTCACGGCATGTGTCTCAGTGTGAATGTATGCTCCACAGGGTTTTTAGTGGCTTTGAACTTTTGGAAGGAGATCACCATTTCTTTCTTTCAAGGTGCCTAGGGGTGGATTTGAACCGCCAACCTTTCAATTAGTAGCCAAGTGCTTAAACATTTCCATCATCCAAAGACTCCTACTTGGGACATGTCCATGAGGACACTGTGATGAGTGATATTGTGGGTAGCCATCTCACCCAATTTGGTTGGCAATATAACATGTCAGTTTCAGGCTCTGGCAGACTTGGCTTCTAGCCCTAGCTCTGCCATTTAAGTAAGCTGCGTGATCTTGGGCCACTCTGAGCCTCAGTTTTGTTATCTGCAAAATTGGGTCAATAATAATAACAACCCAAATTTGGGTCAGTAATTAAAATGTGAACATTAAATGAGATAATGTGCACAAAAGGGCTTGGCACATTCAGAAACATATCAAGGACGGCTGTTCTCATTATTGTTGTTGTATCCAGATTGGAGCACCCCTGTCTGGAGCAGATCATTTGCCTAGAAATTTTCCGAATTGTGCTAGACTGTAGGAAAATCTATCAGTTAATCAGTTGACTACTAGCCAAAAGGTTGGCAGTTCAAGCCCTCCAGAGGTGCCTGGAAAGGCTGGCCTTCCATCTGCTTCCAAAAGGTCAGGACCTTGAAAACCCTGTGGAACAATTCTGCTCTGTATGCATGGGCTCAGCATGACTCAGAATTGATTCAATGGTAACAAAGAACAAGAACCATTCAGACATAAGGTATAGGATAAACATCACCTGAAATGAAAGGCTACTTTATTCAATGATTCTTTTTTTTTTTTTTTTTTAACAACGTGAAAAAATTTGGTGAACTCTAAACAAAGGCTCAAACCCCTCACCTCCCTGCTCCTTTCCCCTTTCCCTGTGGCCTCTGCCTTGCTCCAGAAAATCCACTGGGTGAGCACATCCTCTGGCTTGATTAGCTCTCCCATGTTAACCGATAGGGATGTGATTTAATTTCTTTGGGAGGAAGTGGTTCAGAAACCAAGGGCATTCAATTTCTGAAAGGCAAGTGAAGGGTTCCTTTCCCAAATGATCTTTCTGCCATTTATTCCCCTAAAAATGAAAAGTATGACAGCTTCAAGGTCATGTTAGATTACCTTTCCAAATAAGAGAAGAATTCTTTCTACAGGATTTTAATTAGGTCGAGTACAACTAATTCTTTCTTAGGTACTTATTCCATTTCCTTTTATTTCTGTAATTACTGCCAGTGTAACGCTCCTCACACACACAAATGGAGTTGAAGAAAGCCCTGAGATTATCCCTTATTTCTCCTTCATGAAAGAAAGGGACAGGCCATCTGCTGCATTCACTCTTTGTAAATCAGAGACCTTTACTCCTATAGCTGACAGACACACGCACATGCACACACACACACACACACACACACATCGGCATCACCACAGTGAAGGAGTTTCTGATGCAATCCTAACCCCACAATGTACCTCCGACTTCTCCAGGACTGCTCTTTACCTTGTCTATTGAGCGTGAGGACAAAGACATCAACTCATGTACATGCTATCAATTGATAAACATGTATTGAGCACCTACCAAGAGCTCAGTAAGATAGTAGGTGATGAGTGTTGCAAAAGAGACTGAGAACCCTGGAGAGAACAATCATGGGAGAAGGAAGGGCTGCTTATGCACAGGAAGACAGCTCAGGGGGCAGGAGAGTATGGAGGGATGGTCACTGGGAAGAGGTAACTATGGGGAGGAAGTGGGAGGGGAGCTGTTGCATTGTGGTAAACTGTGGTCAATGACATGAGACAAAGTATATGTGAACTGCTGTATGGAAAGTGAATTTGCTCTGTAAATCTTCACCCAAATCAAAATAAAATAAAAAAAAAAAAAAAAAAAAAAAGAGAGATTGAGAAGCCTAAGTTTGGTGAGACAGGGAAATTGAAGTAAGATAAGCCAACAAAACATGACTTGATCCCAGAACAGCAGAAGCCCTGTGTATGGTAATGGAGAGATAGGTGGGGAGGCAGTCAGAATGTTTCACAAGGGAGATGAGGCTTGAGTTGGTCCTGGAAGCATAAGTAGGATTCAGAGGACTCACTCATTTTAAAATAAATATTTGCTGAGTACCTAGTACATGTCCTGTTGTTAGTTCCCATTGAGTGGGTTCTGACTCGGGGCCCTGTGTGTGCCAAGTAGACCTGCTCTATAGGCTTTTCAAAGCTGTGGATTTTGGGAAGCAGACTGCCAGGCCTGTCTTCCTATGTGCCTCTTGGTGAGTTTGAACATGAACCTTGCAGCTAACAGTTGAGATCCTAACCACTTGCACCACCCAGGGCCTCCTGTGTCCTGTAGAAGCACTGGATGGCAATACTTCCTTCAGTCTTCGTTCTGATACTGAGGGGAAGGTGCAATTTTTACCCTCATTTTCCAGATGAGAAAACTGAGGCAAACTGATCAAGGATGCACAGCAGTGGCAGAGCTAGGATTCAAACTCAGGTTTCTCTGCCTCCAGAACCCAAGGCAAAAAGGAGAGAATAGAACCCATTGAGAAGAAGGGAGATACTATGCATGCTGTCTGAATAGGGAAGTAAATTGGAAAGAACTTTTATGAAGTGTGCATAAGCCAGACTCGGGTGTGTTTCCTCAGGTAACTCTAACACTGTATTATTTTCATTACAGCACTTGCCACTAGCTGCTATTTTCTTGCTTTGATAGTTTATTTCTTTTCATCAGTCTCCTATTCCCTCTAGAATGTGAATTCTGAGAGATGAAGGCTTTATCTGCCTGATTACTGATGACTACTCAGCCCCTAGAACCCTGCCCAGCACGGAGCAGGTGATCAGCAAGAATGTGTGCAATGATAGACTGAATCTTATTCCCCAAGATCCAAGGTGAGGAAAATGCTAGACTGTGAGCTCCAACTGTATCACCTGCACGTAGGACAGCACCCACAGCTTTTGGCAGCTTACTCAATGACTGTTGAATAACAGAGGAGAGGGGAGGCGGGGAGAAGGAGGGGTAGGGAAGAGAGAATAGCAGAGTGCAGAAGAGAGGAAGAAAGGGAAGGGGAGTGGAGGGGACTGAATAGAGAGAAGGACAGTAGGGGAGAGAAGAAGGAAGGGGAGAGAGACTAGGGGAGAGGAGGGAAGGCAAGCAGGGAGGAAGAGAGCAGAGAGGGGAGGGAGGGCAGAGGAAGAAAGAGCAGCAGAGAGGAGAGGGGAAGGGTTGAGAGGGGAAGGAAGAGAGGGGAGAAGAGAAGAGGGGAGGGGAGGGTTGGAGAGGAGAGACCAGGCAGAAAGAAAGAGCTGGAGTAACAGACCCCTCACCAGCTCAGTAGAAAGCAGATAAAAAAATTCCGCCAAATCATTACTCCCCATTTGCTGATGGAGTGAGTCACTTTGCTAGCTGAGCCAGTGAAAACTCCCTGCCCTTGATCCATCCTCAAGAGGACTCCAATGCTGGGCTGGTCCATAACATGGATGATTCCTTCTGTGTATCTCACCCTGGCCTGACTTGAAAGTGAAAGTGTCCTCTAGACTTTACAGATCTCACCACCAACTTGGATTCTCTTTTCATTAACTGTGTTTTCCTAAGAAATATTTATTCATGTATTCTCTGTTTGGGCAATTATTGAAATTATGTGTAATTATGGGATGATGGTAAATAATAATAATCACCTAGTTGCAATATGCACTGTTTCTATTATGGGAAAGGATTCTGTGCAATTTACTAAGAAATGTTCTAAGGTAAAAGTGCTGATTAGCTGGAAGAGGGGGTATTATTTCAAATATCTGCTATCATTATTCTTAACCAACAACTATGCAGAAAAGTGCCAATATTCTATTTTTCCAGTCCAGGGACTGGATTCTTTATGCAGTCATTCATAACAATGATGATTATCACCATTACTATTAATAATGTCATTGTTATTAGCTACCACTGAATTAGCCCCTGACGTATGGTGACCCCATGCACAACAGAACAGAACACTGCCCGGTCCTGTGGTATCCCAATGATTGGTAATAACGTTGCTGTCAAGTAGGTTCTGGCTCATAGTGACTCTCTAGGACAGAGTAGAACTGCCCCATAAAGTTTCCAAGGCTGTGCTCTTTATGGGATCAGACTGCCACATCTTTCTCCCACAGAGCTGCTGGTGGGTTCGAATCACCCACATTTTGGTTAGCAATCAAAGGCTTTAACCACTATGCCACTAGGGACCCTTATGATCAGTAATAGCTATCCTAAATTCAGCACTAAGAGCCCTGGTGGTGCAACAGTTAAATGCTGGGTTGCTAACAGAAATGTTGGCAGTTTAAACACATTTACTAGCTCTGTGGGAGAAAAGATTTTGCAATCTGCTTCCATAAAGATTGCCAGCCAAAAGCAAACTCACTGCCATCGAGTCAATTCTGACTCATAGTGACCCGCACTGGGTTTCCAAGGATGTAAATCTTTATGGAAGCAGATAGCCTTATCTTTCTTCTGCAGAATGGCTGGTAGGTTCGAACCGCTGACCTTTTGGTTAGCAGCTAACTGCCTTAACCACTACACTACCAGGGCTCCTATATTCAGTGAAGATTACAGCCAAGAAAATCCTTTGGGGCAGTTCTACTCTGTCACACAGGGTTGCTATGAGTTGGAATTGACTCAATGACACCCAAAAACAACAACAATGATTTAGCACTTCTGTGCCAGATCCACTTTCAATCCACACTAAGAATCAATGCAAAGTTGAGTGTCTTCAGAAACCAAGCAATAGGGCACAGAGGGGCATGAGGCAAAATACAGCTTCTAATATCCCATTCAAAGGAAACAGCCACTACCACGCTAGAGCCAAATATTGCCATGTGGAGATGTGCTTCCTGTTCTTGTAATTTCTAAGAGAAGGCAGTAACATGAATTTTAATATGAAATTCCCAGGATTTTTACTACTGTGTGTGCCAACAGTCTGTGTGCTGCCCATATGCCAACCCCTGATCTTTGCCACTCCCTCAGAAGCCTTTGGGGTAAAGTGATCTATGAGCAAGAACTGTGTCCAATTTGTTGATTACAACATGGGGAAAAGGAATAAAAAATTGCATAGCGCCAATGTGGAGGCCATAAGAGTCCATTTCTCATTTTTACTTAAAATCTCTCAGAGGTAATTTCAGAGAACAATGAAATATCGTCAGAAGTCTGGCCAGAGAGGAGAGGCAGGAGAAGGAGACTGATGTAATTACTAGCAGTACTGATAAGGAGAGCAGGAAATAGATAAGCCAAGTCATGAAGAAAGCTGTCCTCCTCCCACTGTCCCCAGCTTAGCATGAAGGGGGTGCCCTATGTGCCTGGGGCTGGCTGAGACAGGAATCTGCCCAAGTCAGTGTTCCCAGGATCAACAGGGTAAGAAGGAGGCAGGACCTGGATTTAGGGTAACAGGAGAAAGAGGCCCCGTACTCTCCCTGCTGCACTTTAAATGGCATAGCTCAGGGAACCCTTGTGGCCAAGTTCAACTTCTTAATATTCCCTCCCATAATGCCCTTTGTAACATTTATATACACGTTTATGTGTATGAGTGAGTCAGATCTTTCTTCATACATTTGAGAGCAGGGATTGCATCTGCCTTGTTTACTGCTTTTGAAAGAAACTGAATAAATAATAAAAGTAATCTATTCAATGAAGTTTTTTGAGTAAAAGATTCGCAATTCAAGTAACACAAAACTGCATGTGGAAAGATACTCTACTGCGTATCAGCAGTGACTGGCTTTTACTGACGAAACATGGAAGCAAAAAGTTTATTTCTGATTGGTTTATACAATTTACTATTGAAACATTGTCAGGATTTCATTGGTCAATGAGGGTGGCCTAAAATATAGGAGCCATGGTGGCACAGTGGTTAAAGCACTTGGCTGCTAACCAAAAGATATTTGAACCCATCAGCTGGTCCATGGGAGAAAGATGTGGCAGTCTGCTTCTGTAAAGATCACAACTTTGAAACTCCTATGTGGCTGTTCTACTCTGTCCTACAGGGTCATTATGAGTGAGAATTAACTCAATGTATATGTTGCTGGGTCTGGCTCAGACAGGAATCTGCAGAGAAGGTACCAGGCTGCCCAAGTCAGTGTCCCCGGGACCAACAGGGTAAGAAAGAGGCAACAGGTTATATAAAGACAAGTCTTAGGAGTTGTCTACTCAAACGTCAATACAATTTTATCAACCACATGACTTCATTTTGATTTCATTTAACACTACTGTATTCTTAGCACCCACAGTGCTTGACCTACAGTAAGCCAAACCCCATACCCATTGATTCAGACTCAGTGGTGACCTCAAGTGTTAGAAAGTAAAAAGCAGCTCCATGTGGAGCTGTGCTGAAGTGTTTATGGAAGCAGACCGCCAGGTCTTTTCTCCCACAGAGCAGCTGGTGGGTTTGAACCATTGACCTTTTAATTCTCAGAAGAGGGCTTAACCACTGTGCCATCAGGAATCCCTGATCTTTCATTACAAGGAATTCAGGCAACAGAATTCCTGGAGTTTTGGCAGCCATCTTGCAACCTTGGGGCAATAACCCTAAGTATGAAAAACTAAAAACTGACAAGGGTGAATAGAGCATGTACAGAACATGGCTCTTTGATGATGTCCTTGAATGACTGAAGTTGTCCTGGAATTGCTTTTCTCTGAATTTTCAGTTATATTTATATTTAGTCATATTTTTTATTTGGTCATTATTATTGAAGAATATGTTGCTGTTATTAGCTGCTGTTGACTTAGCCCCTGGCTTATAGTGACCCCATGTACAATGGCATTGGACCACCTTAGGGTTTTCATTGTCTGATTTTCAGAAATCGATTGACAGGCTTTTCCTCCTAGTCTCTCTTAGTCTTAAAACTTCACTGAAACCTGACCAATATCCCAGCAACTTGCAAGCCTCCACTGACAGACAGTCATGTGTACACTTGAGTGCATTGGCTGGAGATCAAACCTGCATGAAAGGTGAGAATTCTACCACTGAACCACCAAACCAACACCATACTGCCATCAAGTCGACTGTGACTCATAGTGACCCTATAGCACAGTAGAACTCCCCCATAGGGTTTACAGAACTAGATTGCCTCATCTTTCTCCACAGAGCAGCTGGTGAGCTTGAATCATCAACCTTTTGGTTAGCAGCTGAATGCTTTAACCACTATGCCACCAGAGTTCCTTTCATTTACCAACAGAGGCCTGTCAGAGACTCCAAACAGCATCTTCATGCACCACTGGATCTAGCCTCTGACTCTTCAAGCATCATTGGATCAGCTGGATCATATGACCCAAGTGGCAGAGTGGCTTGCACAGCAGTCTGGACCTATTGCAGAAACTTCTCTTGTTCTGGGCTCCACTCAAAACTAGCAGCTTTTTGAGTCTCTTGATAAATTTTAGTAGCACACTCAAATGAGGGATATGTTACTTCCAAAATCTAGAGGCTCACCAGGTATTGGGCTTCCTTTTTAGCTGTAAAAGGGGCCAGAGGGAATAACTTATCCTTCACTTTAGAAGGAATATCTTGACATGCCCCACACCCCTGGATCCCTAAAAATTTCACTGAAGTGGAAGGGCCTGAATTTTCATTGGGTTAATTTCCCACCCTCTAGCATGCAAAAATCTTACCAATAAGTTTAGAATCATTGACACTTCTTCCTTACTAGGTCTAATCAGCATAATATCTTCAACAAAATGGGCCATTGTGATTGATGTCTTATGGAAGGGAAAGACAATCAAGGTTCCTGCAGAGTAAATTATGACATGGTGCTGGAGAGTTGCTATACCTTTCAAATAAGATGGTGAAGATAAATAGCTGGTCTTGCCAGCTGAAGCAAACTGCTTCTGGTGATCGTGGTTATAAAGTCTGGGTCAGACGTCAGTCTGGAGGCTTCTCCTGATTCAGGAAGCTGCAGAAGCAGA
>NW_006922057.1:1714913-1726106 GCF_000298275.1 Orycteropus afer afer | reverse complement strand
CCTTTCAAATAAGATGGTGAAGATAAATAGCTGGTCTTGCCAGCTGAAGCAAACTGCCTCTGGTGATCGTGGTTATAAAGGCTGGGTCAGACGTCAGTCTGGAGGCTTCTCCTGATTCAGGAAGCTGCAGAAGCAGATGAGCCCAAGATCAGCATGTCAGATGGCAAGCTCCTGATTCAATGGGCTGCAGAGGCTGATGAATCCAGGATCAGCAGGCAATATGGCAAGCCACTGACTCAAGTCCAAAGAACTGGAGGTCAGATTATGATGACCCAAATGCAGGATCAGATTGAGCAAAAAACCCACTGAACCACCACTGCCCCCAAGTATTATATTACATGCAGCTAGAAGCCTTTCTAACTGATAAAGTAATCAACAATGTTTGCCATTTACAGAAAGTACTCCTGGATCCAACAGATTTAGTACTGTTATGGTGCTTATCACACTTCACCTTCACTTTTCACTTAAACACTGAGCTCTTTGAAGAATGGTAGGTGTGTAAGGAAAGGCTGAGCCACAGTGAAGGAGACTAGTACAGGATTCCAGCACCTCCACAGTCTCTTACAAGTGTGAAATCTATGACCCCAATTCCTTTTATAGAAACATCTCTTTTCCATGTACAATGATCTTTTACACACATTTTATCATGGCAAAGTGCTAGTTTGTGATTCAAACTTTGGAAAAGAAACACAAAAATACAACTTATGCAAATGCCCCTATTCTATTTTCAATGTAGGACATTTCCAAACTAAATTTCCACTTTGTAGATGATTTGAGGATTAATTGCTGTTTTGAACAGGCCTTGAAATAAGTGATTGTGTGTAAATGTTCCTTTCATATTGAAATTATATTAATAAAATAGTTCCTGTGGTAATGGCTAATATGTTACTTTTCCATTTTCTGTGTTTAATAAAAGCTCATGGAAGAATCCTGGTTCATATGTTCTTCAAGGAAGCTAAGAACTCAAAACCTGTTTATGTAGTATGATATTCATATAGTTCCTTAGAAAAAAACCAAAAGCCATTTGCCATTGAGTCCTGATTCATGGGGACCCCATGGAAATCAGAGTTGAACTGTGTTCCATAGAGTTTTCAGTGGCAGAATGTTCTTTGATGAAGAACAGAAAACAGAAGATACAAGAGTCACCAAATATCTACCTGCAAATAGAAATACTTTCTAAGTGGCAATAACACCTCAAATTTGTAATGTACCTTTTGTTCAGAAAATGTTCTCAAAATAGTTGGTCTTCTTTCATTGAATGATTTCCCAGTGAACAACCTTCCTGGAGGAAAGAATGAAATGGGTTGTCTTCCAACTTCCTGTCAACTATTTGGTGAGTCACTTTATGGGTATTAGTCTAACTGAATTACTTTTATGTTAAACATACTTTTTAAATTATATAATACATGTTGTTGTTGTTATGTGCTGTCAAGTCAGACCTGACTCATAGCGACCCCTCCTTGGGTTTCCAAGACTACTGTGTTTCACTATGGAAATAGATTGCCCAACCTTCCTTCCAATGAGTGGCTGGTGGGTTTGAATCCCCAGCTTCCTGGTCAGCAGTCAAGTGCCTTAGGCCCTGTGCTACCAGAGCTCCCATATAATACAGAGTCATTGTAAAACTTTAATTTAGGGGCCTAAAAATTAAAAAGTGAAAGTTCTTTACTCCTTAGCCTCAACTCCATTTACTTCCTTGAAGAGACTCTTATAGTCTTTGGTGTGTATTTGCCCAGTCTTTCTTTATATTTTCATAAATACGTATATTCTTACATGAATATATAAATAAACCATATTGTAGGGTGTACTCTTTGTATTTTTTCAAATTTAACACCTCTGAAATGAGAATGTCTCTTACCATTGAAGGCACTGAACAGTAGCCACATTTTTTCCCTTTCTTAAAATAACCTATTGACATCAAGTCAATTCTGACTCATAGGATCTGTGGTAGTTAAGTTTGTGTGTCAACTTGGCTGGGCCTAGTTGAGTGGCTGGGCAGCTTAATGTAGTGTTCTCCCTGATGAGACTGCTAATCAACTCCATGGTGGAATCTACTGTGAGCAGCTGAGTCGCTGCCTTAGGAATGTGGTCTACTTCCTATATATAAGGAGAAGCCTTGGGGATGGTCTCTAGCTTATGGCACACTTGAAACCTGAATGTAGCCGAGTCATTGTTCAGCAGCCTGAATGCTCTGCTGATCCTGGGAATTTCAATGGACTTGAATTAATGGACTGCCATGTGGTTTGGTAAAATTGGGGCTGTGCCTTGTTACTTGTTGACTTTGGGTTTATCAGCCTCAGCAGCCAGCAGCTGAATGAAGAAAACCCTCCAGCTTCAGTGGGCTGGGAGCAGGAGGCAGAGCAGAAGCCCAAGGTTGAGGGGCTTTCACCCAGCCCCTAGAGTCTGGTACTTTAACTTGGACTTAAAGCCTCCAAACTGTGAGAGAATGAACTCCTGTTTGTCCAAGTCATCACATTTGTGGTATATTCCTGTCACAATGGCACGAGGTAACCAGAACAGGACCATATAGGACAGAGTAGAACTTCCCCAAAAGGGTCTCCTAGCCCAAAATCTTTAGCACCACCAGGGAAGAACCTTCTTAGTGGCACATAAAATAATGGTACAGCTTGCAATCAGTGGCATTTTAGAGAAAGGAAATTCAGTAGATACAGAACTCATACAATTATACAGAGGCATGATTATGAGGATGGCTATGGAAATTTTTTGGTATACATGCATATACCTTGGTCATTTTAATGACTGCATGGTCCACCATGATTTGAATATAGCAAATCCATTGCCATTGTGTCAATTCTGACTCATATCTACCATATAGGACAAAGGAGAACTGACCCATAAGGTTTCTAAGGCTATAATCTTTATGGAATTAGGCTGCCACATCTTTCTCCCAGGGAGCAGCTGGTGGGTTGGAACTGCTGACCTTTCAGTTAGCAACAGAGTGCTTGACTACTGTGCCACCAGGGCTCTTTTGTTTGAATAACCAAAAGAAAAACAAAACTAAACTCACTGCCATTGAGTTGATTCAACTCATAGAGACCCCTCCTTGGGTTTTCAAGGCAGTGTCTCTACAAAAGTAGATTACACAATCTTCCTTCTGAGCAGTGGCTGCTAGGTTTGAACTGCCAGCCTCCTGGTTAACCGTCAAATGCCTTAGGCACTATGCCACCGGAGCCCCACCCCCTTGTTTGAATATACCTTCCTCTATTTAGCCAGGTGATATATTTCCCCAAAATCTGCCATTGGAAACCCTATGGAGCACATTTCTACTCTGACACACATGAGGTTGCCATTAGTCAGAAATCAACACCATGGCAACTTTTTCTTTTCTTTTCTTTTCTTTGGGTGAACCTTCAGGTTATTTCCAAAAATTTCCTGTGGAAAACAGTGCTGCAATGATCATCTTTGCCCCTCAATCTTTGGACCCATGTATAAATATTGATAGAAGAGAAATTCCTATCTCATAAAGTCTCACCCTATATAGTAGGAAAACCTGGTCTTTCAGAGCTCAACTAGATGCATATTCTAATGCCCTCACTCAAAGGCATTCAAACTGTTGTCTAGGTTGTTGCCCTTGTTGTTACATGTTGTCAACTCATAGAAACCCCATGTTGAGCAGAAGTGCCTTATGGGGTTTTATTGACTGTAATCTTTGAGGAAACAGATTACCATGTATTTCTCCTGCGTAGCCACCTGGTGGGTTTGAACCACCAACTTTTTGGTTCACAGCCGAGTGCTCAACCAAGGTGCCACCAGGGCTCCTTGTTGTCTAGGTTAGAGATCAGAAAACTTTTTACTGTAAAGAGCCAAGCCATATGATAAATATTTTAGGCTTTTGGGGCCATACTATCTCTGTTGCAAGTACTCCACTCTGCAGTTGGGCACAAAAAGAGCCAGAAGTAATATGTAATGAATGAGCTGCCTGTGTGCCAATAAACCTTTATTTACAAAAATAAGTGTGCCAACCTCTGGTCTAAGTGAATGGTCCCTCCTGACTTGTCAGTGCCCAGTTTAGGTGGCCCTTCATAGCAGCACTGCCTGGTTCCTTACTCTCCTGACCGACGATAAATTTCTTACTCTCATAACTGTGAAAAAGACTCACTCTCACCCGGACTACAATAAATCTCATAGCTTTTCCAAGCTTGAGTTTTTAACTTTTAATTGTAAAATATAATACTCAATAGAAAAAATTAAAATGTTATGTTACTGAATTAAAATGAATGCTTGTATATGTATGTATAACTCAGTTTCTTCATAAAAATGTAAAAACCTGTTACAGTGTTTGTGAAAATTAAGGGAATACTATATGTAAAGTACATATGTGTGTGTAAAACAGGATGAAAGGTCAATAGTTTGAAACCACCAGCCGTTCCACAGGAGAGAGTTGTAGCAGTCTATGTGCCAATAGATTACAGCCTCGGAACCCTATAGAGCAGTTCTACTCTATCCTACAGGGTTGTTATGAGTTGGGATCAATTCCACGGCAATGTGTTTGTTGGGATATATGTGAAGCATATTTGTTGTCATAAGTTGGAATTGATTAAAAGGTAACTGGTTATATGTGAAGTGAACTCCTGGATGGTACAAATGGTTAATGTACTTGACGGCTAACCAGGAGGTTGGAGGCTTGACTCCACCCCTGGAAGAATGGCCTGGCAACTTTCTTCTGAAAAATGAGCCATTGAAAATCCTATGGATGGAGCAGAGTTCTACTTGGACACACATGGGATCACCATGAACTACAAATGACTCAGCAACGACTGATTTTTATATGTAAAGCACTGAAAGTGCTCAACAAATGTGATAGCTATTATATTTATTTACTTACTTAGTTACTTACTGATGAGGAAATTCACAGTAATTAAATCACAGAACGTGGGCTTGAGACAGGTCAGTCTGACTCCAAAATTTGTGCTTTTCCTACAGTATTTACTACTTGGAGACCTGAACCCAGTGATGCTAAAAGAGTTATTCAAAATCCCACCATTTCAGTGGTGGACATGGAAGGACAGTCAGCTCTGGCTCAGAGTATGAAGCTAATACACCATCCACAAGAAGAGGCCCAGCCCCTTGGGTTTGCAGATATCCCAACCAGTGGAGTTTCCTGTTGTTTATGTCAGTTCAACATGATCTCTGTTCTATTACCTGGATGGAAATTGTCATAGATTGAATTGTGTTCCCTCAAAATGTGTCAGTTTGGCTGGGCCATTTTGGTGCAGTGAATTACTTAATATTACTCTTTTGGCCATAGTCTTTGTGCCTCCCACCAGATTACTGGGTGGAACTATGCAAATGTAAGATGCTGTGGTCTACCAAAGGGATTGGATAGCTTGTTAATGATGTAAGTAAGGGCTGGTGGTTCAAACCCACCAGCCACTCCTTGGAAGGAAGATGGGGCAATCTACTTCCGTAGTGATACTGCCTCGGAAACCCAAGGAGGGGTTGCTATGAGTCAGGTCCGACTCGACGGCACATAACAACAACAACAAGGTACATGGCACCCCTGTGGGGTGGCACGGTGCAAATAAGGTGTGTGGAACCCTAACGTGAGGATTGGTTAATTTTGCGATTCTGCTAGGCTTAAAATGAGCCATTCCAGATGCAGAAAAAGGATCTCACAATCATCAAGAGAGAGAAGAAATAGTAGTGGAGTATGTCCTTGGGCTCAAGATCCCTGAGCTGATATCACTGCAGAGAGAAAGAGGGCAGAGAGAGACAGCAGAGAGATGGCAGAGGCGGCAGAACCAAGAGACTGGCAAGAAACAGAGCGGCAGGCTTGCCAGCTCACGGAACGAGTGCCTTTGGGCAGGAGGCTTACTGATGGAGTGGATTGCACCTATCAGCAGAGTTAAAAGAGCTTTGTAACACTTGCCTGAGCAGGGCAGAGGCCAGACTGCAAGGCCCAGGGCCAAAGAGAGGCATGCCTATGGGCACGGCTGAGGGGGGGCTGTTCTGATAGAAGTAATGTATTCTGAGTGTTCCTGAACTTCAATTGTGACCTATTACCTCCCTAGTAAACCCTATAATCATGAATATTGTCTGAATTTTCTGTGGTCATTTCAATGAATTATCAAACCCAGCAGAATAATGAGTGCCATGGGAGGGATGGTTGGTGTAAGAATTGATTAAAAAAAGAAATTGGAAGGTGGTTATATGTCTGACTTTCCTTCATGAAATCAGCCTTGGGCTGATGCTGCTTATGGTGATTCTCTCTTCCTCTTGTGAAGTTAGAGGAGGTCAGAGGATGAAGCCACCATGCCTTTATGCAGCCATGATTCTTGGTGGTTTGACAGTTACCTAACAATGTAATCATCCCCCATGATGTGATAAACCAATGAGTTGTAAGGGGATTAGGGTGGGATGCAGCACCCTTACTCAGATCACAGCCCTGATCAATATCAGGGGAGTTTCCCTACAGTATGACTTGCATCACCTTTCACCACCACAGTGACTACCATCAAGTCAATTCTACCTCAATGCAACCTCCATTGGATTTCCAAGGCTGTAAATTTTTACAGAAACAGACTGCCCCACCTTTCTTCCATGGACCTTTTATCTTAGAAGAGAAGAAAAGAAAGAGAAGCAAGCAGAGAAGAAGGAACCTGACTATAACCAAGAAAGAACAGCTGGGTGCAGAGTGTGTCCTTTGGATCCAGGGTTCCTGCACCAAGACCCAGGGAAAGATTGATGCCAAGATACATGGAGATCTCCAAAGGACACGGGGCCCACAGATGGTGAAAGGAGACAAGGACCTTCCCCCAGAGCAGACAGAGAGGGAAAGCCTTCCCCTAGTGCTGGTGCCCTGAATTCAGAATTCTAGCCTCCTGAACTGTGAGAGAATAAATTTCTGTTTGTTAAAGCCATCCACTCGTGGTGATTCTGTTATAGCACCACTAGATAACAAAGACAGAAATGCAGGCACAAAGGTGTTGATAAAGCTGTCAAAGTAAGATAGAGATAGTAAGTCTTCATTAATATTAAGAAAAGAACAAACCCATAAATAAGAGATTATGAAGTGAAATAAGAGAGTCTCTCCTCCAACTTCTAACAAATCTCAGGTGCAAAACCATGTAATTTCCCTAGGTGTCTACTTGCCAGCCAGACATATAGAACATGAATTGTGCAAGGAGGTACATTGATATGCAGAACAAGAGGTTGGCAAAATAATTAGAGCTGTGAGGCTCTTTCAGTCTTGCATTTTATTTGAGAAGTACCAAATGTGGAATCACGGGTCCCAGATCACACTGACTTATGTAACATATCAGTCCTAGAAAAGCTTGCAGATGATGCTCATTTTGTAAATGACAAATGTGGATGTCAGAGAGAAGATAGTATATTCCAAGTCAGGGTAAGTGGCAGAACCCAGCCTGCCCACAGAAGAGCTAAAGGCCACCTGCCCAGATGGGCAAGAGGAGGTGCTGCCTTCTACTAGAATTTCTCTACCAAGGGCAGTTGCAAGGCCTATCCCCAACCTTCCACAGAGGAAGTCAGTCTCCTGCCTTCCCTCTCACTCTGTGGCTCTGTGATCTGAGCCATTCCCCCTGAGGTGACCATATTCAAGGCCACTTGCAGGTTGAGGCTGAGGGCAAAATGAAGGTGTTATTAAGTTCCCAAGACCCGATTGAGAGCCACTTGCAGTCTGGAACCAGTCTAGGTCTCTGACCCCCAGGGGTCCCCACCTCCATATCAAGCTTGTGGTAGAGGGGTCTAGAGATACTTATTGACTGGAACTGATTAAAATAGAACAAAATATCCTTAATGGAACAGGAAAGAGGCAGGATGAGAGGAAGGGAGGAGAAGGGAGTGCAAATTGGGCAGGTGGGATGGAAGAGGAGCAGAGAGAGGAGATGGAGCAGAGACAAAGAGCAGAGAGGAGGCAAAGATGGAGGAACATGAGCAGAGTAGATGGGCCAGAGAGGTAAGAGGACACAGTGAAGGGGCAGAGTGGTGGGCAGAGGGCAGGCCATGAGAAGGGCAAAGAGAGAGACACACAGAGACAGACAAGCAGGACAGATACACAGAAAAACATGTGGGCACAGTCAGACTCATACCTGCAGAAACAAGGACACAAAAAGAGACTATAGCCAAGTCTTGAGGAGAGCCCAACCAAGCAAGCAACCAGCTGCCATAGAGTTGATTTTGACTTATGGCAACCCCATGTATTTCAAACGGAACTGTTCTCCTTTTGCATTTTCATTGGTTATTTGACTGCTAACTAGAAGGTTGGCAGTTCAAACCCACCAGCCACTCCATGGAAGGAAGACTGGGCAATCTACTTCTGTAGAGATTTACTACCTCAGAAACCCAAAGGGGTTCACTATGAGTCAGAATTGACTTGCTGCCAATGAGTTTGGTGTTATTGGGTTTAATTTTTGGAAGTGGATCATCACGCCTTTCTTCTGAGGTACCTCTGGGTGGATTCTGAACCACCAAACTTTTGGTTAGTAGGTGAGCACTTAACCATTTTGTCACGTCGGCATCCAAGGAGAGACCCGGGGTGGGAGTGGGGGACACCTAAGGAATTCCCCAGTCTACCAATAGAATCTACATTTCCTTGCAGTTTGGTGTTCTTTCTGAAGATTTGGTGTTCTTTCCCAAGATTGTGGAAACCAGTTCTCAGATGGCAGGAGATGCTCTTTGTTTCTAGGCCCTGTGAGGATTCTAAGACAGAGTTGGAAAGGTGGGCTTGCATCTCAGTCCTGTCACACAATGCCCACTGAGCCTGGGCTGGCTGACCTTTTTTTTTTTTTTTTAATTGTTTTGTGCTTTGGGGGCAAATTTACAAAGCAATTTTTTTTTTTACATTCAACAGTTCATGCACATTTGATTTCACACCCTGATTATCATCCCTGACCATAACAAACTCTCTTTCACTCCCCTCTCTGTGACTACCCTCTCTGTGTGCCATTCTTAACTATGCATTCCTATCAATCTAGCTTTCTCTCTATGTGAATGCTGCCCCTCTAGTGTCTCACAGCTGATTGCTCTCAGGGGTGCATCTCCCTAGAGTAGGAGGGTGCATTGCCCTGGGGTAGGAGTTCTGCATGTAGGTCTTTCTACTGGTGGGCTGAGAGCCAATCCATGGCAGTGAGTCCATTTCTAGGCCATAGTCTTGGGGGTTCCACCAGACTCTATCCAACCAATAATTCTGGTCATTTTTGTGTTTTTGAATTTTGTTCCCCAGTTTTCCTCCCACTCTATCCAGGATCTCCAGTTTTGATCTGTCTCCCAGTTGGCATTGGTAGCCAGCACCATCTAATTCTGGTCTAGGGTCATGAAGGCTGAGGTCCTCAAGGTCCATCTTATCCTTGGACTCAATGTTTTCCATGCCTTTGATTTTCTTCACTCTTCTTTGCTTCAAATGAGGGGAGACCAAGAGTTGCATCTTAGATGGCCGCTCAAAAGCTTTTAAGACCCCAGTGGCTACTCACCAAAGCGGGTTGTAGAATAAGTTCTTATGTACTATTGTGGTGATTATGTTTGTATGTTAACTTGCTGGGCCTGGTTGAGTGGATGGGCAGCTGATGCTAGTTATTCCCCATGATGAGAATGACAATCAACTCCACGGTGGGATCTACCACAAGCAGCTGGGTAGCTTCCTTTGGGATGTAGTCTGCCTCCTGTATGTAAAGAGAAGCCTTGTGGATAGTGTCTAGTTTATGGCATGCTTGGAACCTGCATGTAGCAGTGTCATTGTTCAGTAGCCTGCCATGCTCTGCCAACCTTAGGACTTACAATGGACTTAAATTAATGGCCTGCCGTGTGGTTTGGTAACATTGGGACTGTACCATTTTATTTGTTAACCTTGGGCTTCTCAGTCTCAGCAGCCAGCAGCTGTCTGAGTGAAGAAAAGCCTCTAGCTTCAGTAGGCCAGGAGCTGGAGGCAGAGCTGAAGCCCAAGGCTGAGGGGCTTTTAGCCAGCCCCTAGAGCTTGGCACTTTGAACTTGGACTTAAAGCCTCCAAATTGTAAGAATAAACTCCTGTTTGTTTAAGCCATACCATTTGTGCTACGTTTCTTGTCAGAGTGGCACTAGGTAACCAGAACAACTGAGCATGATGTCTCCCGAGACTACGGTCCTGAGTCAGCAGGTGTGGTGATTCTCTCAAGGTGTTTGGTTGTCTCTGAGAAGTTACTCCAACTCTACTTCCTGTTGCTCCTGTAATGTATGTGGCTAATTTTGTAGCACAAGTAACATATGTAGATTATCTTCAGCCAAATCTATCCTTCATCTAGGGTATATTGGCAGGCTAACCTTCTATGGGCAGTCTCCTCTTGTGGTTAGATGTGACCAAGATACATTCTGTCTGCCCTCACAGAGTTCTCAAGGGGTCAGCTACAATAATGGCATGAAAGCCTTCTGAAATTTATATCACTCTCTAAGGAGGGCAGTGGTGATTCTATGGTAGACTTCTGATGCATGAGACCTAGGTTCGATTCCTGGCCAGTGCACCTCATGAACGTCACCAGTTTCTCAGTAGAGTACGGTGCAGATGCTGAACATGTTTAAGCAGATTTTATAGACTAAGAAAACCTAGGAAGAAAGGCCTGGCAGTCTCCTTCAGAAAATCAGCCAATGAACCCTATGGATTACAATGGTCCCATACCCAACCGATCATGTGGATGGGATAGGACCAGGCAGCATTTTGTTCCATTGTGTGTGTGGTCTCCATGAGTTGGGACCAACTCCATGGCAGCTAAGAACAACATCTGATGATGAAGAAGTAGCTTGAGTTTGGTTAACTCATATTCTTTCTCTGTCCTTCCCTCCTTTTCTCTCTCTTCTCTTTATCTTCCACCCCCAACACACATGCACATCTGATTTCTATTCCAAAGAGACCTTGACTTCAGCCTTCAGGTCATGAAATATTCAATCCACTTGGACACTTTTTAATTAATCCAGGGTTTAATTCAGGCCAACGTGCCTTCCGCCCACCTCTGTAACCCTGTTCAAGATCCAATTAGCTGGCTTGGAGCACTGCCCCCAGAGGAGAGCACCTGTGCCTTGCCCAGACATTTGCAAGCATTCTCACTGCCATCCGTCCATGCATGCCTGGAAAAGGAAGCCCTCAGGATAAGATTTGTCCTAAAAGTACTGGGAAGGAGAATGTTGAAGGAAGAGAAAAAGAAAAACACAAACCAAAAGCAACCAACAGCTCCAGCAGCAAATCCTGAGATG
>NW_006922057.1:1712045-1714123 GCF_000298275.1 Orycteropus afer afer | reverse complement strand
TTTGCTAAGAAGTTGTGGATTGTCTTTGAGGTTGAATAGGATTCCCAAAGAGTATGTTGTGTCCTACCTACATAATCACCCTCCTTTCCTAAGATCCTTTGCAGTATTCAACAAATATTTACCAGGCATCCTGCTAGGTGCTAGGGATTTCCAGGTAGGCAAGAGCTACCAAAAAGAGTTCTTGCCCTCAAGAAGGTTACCATATGCTCAGCCAGAGGGCTTACTCTCCAGGCCAGTGATAACAGCAAATCCTTATACAGCACTTACTGCAGCCAGACACTCCTCTCAGCTCCTTCTGTGAATTAACACATGCATAAGGCACTTGACTGCTAACCAGAAGGCTGGCAGTTCAAACCCACCAGCCACTCCTTGGAAGAAAGTTTGGGCAATCTACTTCTGTAGTGATACTGCCTCGGAAACCCAAGGAGGGATCGCTATGAGTCGAGTCCAACTTGATGGCACATAACAACAACAACAAAAACAACATCTTCAAATGACCCCAGAGAGGCAGGTTAATCTGGGGAACCACCAACCAGATAGGGAATAGCCCTATTTGTGTTGCCTTTAACAAAGAAAACCAAATCTTTGGCTGAAGAACTGGTGGCTAGTGAAAACTTACCCTATTATCTCCAATAATTCACTACACCTGCCCACAGTTCCTGCCCGTATCCTCCTGGCTTTCCATCCACATGTCAGAGATGGAAAGGCTGCAGGTCCTTCTGCCTCAAGCTGCCTACATGATGATATTTAATTAACTTATTCATTTGATCCTCAGGTTTGCTCAGTGGCTCCCTTTCCCTGATGCTCCCTGGGGTTTGAATACAGTAAAATTCAGCCCTAATTAAAAGTGTTGAAACACCAGAAGTCTCCATTAATAAAACATCAGAATGAGACTGGATTTTTTTTTTTTTTAACAGCCTTTTCTTAACACCTCTGAAAGGGTGGGCAGAGTGAGTCCAGGTGAGAAATAAGAAAGTGAACAAACTCCTTTTTGTCACCAAGTGGGTAAGGGTGGCATTTCTAAGTCTCTCTTCTGGTCTGAGGTGGGGGTACAATCAGTTGTGGTGGAAAGAGTCCTAGACAATGATTATGGGTGATGGTTGTCCAAGATGATTCATGTAATTGATATTACTAAATTGTACACCTGAAAAATGTTGAATTGACAGATGTTGTGTTATCTATATTTTTACAGCAATAAAAAAAGAAGAGTTCAGAGGCCTCTTCCACTAACTTCCTATGTGAGACCTTAGCTAATCTCATCCTCTCTTGGGGTGTCATTTTTTTTCCATCTGTAAAATGGGGGCCACTGGACTACTTTAATATTCTGTGATCTGAAAACACCAAGTTGTCGTGTCCTTGGGTATTGGCCAAGTTGAGGAATTCTTGAGCCTGGCAAAATCAAGTTGCAGGTGTACTTCTGCCTCCCCAGGCACCTCTGAATGACACCATGCTGAGAAAATGGCTTCATGAAATCCCTTCCACTCAAGTCAGTAGGCTTTTGGTCATGTAATGTGTCCTTCTTGCCACCAGAAACTGAACTAAGGATCTGAGCCCCAGTTATAGCAGTGCCAGTCCAAGTAAAGGGGGCTATGAAGAGTCCTAGCCCACAGCCTCTATTTACTGCATGGGGACTCACCAATCCAATGAGATCTTCTCCCCTGGAAGAGTTGTAAATGTGGATGCACAGACAGAGAAGTGGAAAAACAGAGAAAGGTTTCCAATGTCCATGACCAAGAGCACCAAGAGCATGGATATTGGAGCTAGCCAAATTGGGTTTACACTCCTGCTGGTACATACCTGCCACATACCAACTACATGGTTTTGCACATGCTGTGCACCCTCTTTATGTAAATGTGAGTAATAAATTCCTTCATCCTAGGGTTGTAATGATAACTTATGCCCATTACTTAGCACATGGTGTGATACACATTAACCCCCAGTTACGGATGAAAAAGCAGAAAAAAACAGAAACAGAAAAGACAAGGCAAAGAATACCAGAAAGATGTTTACTTGTGTTTTATTGACTATGCAAAGGCATTTGATTGTGTGGATCATGACAAATTATGGATAACATTGAG
>NW_006922057.1:1685024-1689925 GCF_000298275.1 Orycteropus afer afer | reverse complement strand
CGCCATGTTGCCCCACCTCTGGACAATCTACTTCTGTGATACTGCCTTGGAAATCCAAGGAGGGGTCGCTGAGTCAGGTCTGACTCGATGGCACATAACAACAACAACTTGAAAATTTGTTGGGGGGGAAGAAGGTCATGGGAAGGGATCACATCCCAAAGATTAGCTCTCCTATCTGTTGCTATCTCCACCCTGCCTCTTATTGCCTACCAATCTTGTCATTCCCTTTCTCTCTAGGGGATTTCTCTCTCTTGAAATCCACCCTGGTGTTTCCAGAAATAACCTTCAGCCTGAAAGACCAGCCAAAGTGTTTCCCCAACAAAGGTAGCTTTCTCTTTCAGAGAACAATTGATGAACCAAAGGGCCTCTGTCTACCTTCATAAGTCAAGCTCAAAGTCAGCCCTTCATCAGTGAAGGTCACTATCACAGCAGGTATGTAGGTGGGTATATGCATTGCCAACTGTCCCTTATTTTGCTGGGGTTTTGCTTCCATCCCCAGCACCAACATCCCAGGCAGAGGGAGAAAAAAGCTCCCCATCTTGGTTCCTTCAGCCAAAGAGGCTATGACGCCCAGCTATCTCCATCAACAGGTTTGCAGGTCTTTCAGACAGAAGAATTACCAAAGTTAAATATTCTGAGTGAAAACTGGGATTAAGAACACAACTGTGGCTGTGCTCAGCCATGGGTTCCCCCTGCCAGTTAGTAAAATGATTCATTTGAATTGCTTCCCCCTTTGTTGATGGTGAGGGGCCTGCTTCTCTCTCACCAGCTCGTTCCTTTCTAGGAAAAGATGAGCAAGGCTTATTGGATTCTAATACATCATCCTGGCAGTGGGTGTCAATAGAGAGAGACAGATGTGAGAACAGAGTGCAGAGCCCCATAGCCACCCCTCACAGACCTCCCCCACCCCAGGCTTCATCTCAGCAAATCTACTCAGGCACCCCCTAGGGAAGCAGAGAGTTCATTATGAACAGCAGCCAAGAGTCAATAAATTCATGGCTGAGATTTCAGTCACCTACTGTGGCTGTCTTCACCACTGACAAAGTGATAGCAGGACCCCAGACTGGGCAGGGGAGGGTTGTGGGCCAGGGATGAGTGGCAGGGAGTTCAAAGGAGCTGACAGTAAGAATGATCTTTTTGTAAAGCAAATTTGATCATGTCAAACATCTCCACCCTGTTTAAAATGCTGCAATGGCTTCCCATTGCCTCCAGAATGAAGACCAAAACATTGAATGTGACTTGCAATGTTGTGCAAGGGTTAGCCCCTGCTGACCTCTCAGAGCTCATACCCCAACATGCCTGCTCCCTCTCACAACTACTCAGATTGCACTTTGACTCTTTTAGTTGCTTAGTGGACCTCCAAAGCTTATGTCAAATATTATCTCCTGGATCCAAAACAAACCCCACTGTAATATACTCTTAGCACCCCTCGTATTTGGCCTTCATTGCATTTATCACAGCTTGCAATGCTGCATCCACTTATCTTATTTTGGGGATGACATTCTATCCACCCACTAGTATGTAACACTATGTTTTACTCACCAAATATCTCCAGCTGCTAGCACAATTCCTGGCACAGAGCAGGAACTCAGCAGTTATTTGCTGAGTGGATGCATGAGTGAATGAACTGTAACAAAGGACATGTTCCAAGAGCTAGAAGTAGTTCAGTTGGGCTAATAATGCACAAAGGGTGTAGAGCAAGGTGGGAGAAGAGGCAAGAAAGGTTGATGGAGCAGATCACAGAGCCATCATTATTCAGCCCCTACAGAATGCCCTATTCTCACTATGCTTATTCATTTTGTATGCTGAGCAGATAATCCAAGAAGCTGACAATATGTAGAAGAAAGCGGCATCAGGATTGGAGGAAGACTCATTAACAACCTGCGATACACAGATGGCACAACCTTTCCTGCTGAAAAGTGAAGACTTGAAGCTTTTACTGATGAAGATCAAAGACTGCAGCCTTCAGTATGAATTACACCTCAACATAAAGAAAATAAAAACCCTAACAAGTGGACCAATAAGCAATATTAAGATAAATGGAAGAAAGATTGAAGTGATCATGAGTTTCACTTTGCTTGGACCCACAATCAACATCCATGGAAGAAGCAGTCAAGGAATCAGATGGTGTATTGCATTGGGCAATTCTGCTGTAAAATACCTCTTTAATGTGTTAAAGAGCAAAGGGAAAAGATGTCACTTTGAAGACAGATGCGCATGACCCAAGCTGTGGTCCTTTCAATAGCTTCATATGTGTGTGAAAGCTGGACAATGAATAAGGAAAATCAAAGAATTGATGCATTTGAATTGTGGTGTTAACAAAGAATACTGAAAATAACCTTGGATTGCCAGAAGAACAAACAAATCTGCCCTGTAAGAACTCTAGCCGGAAAGCTCCTTAGAAGTGAAGCCAGATCATGCTTGGTAAAGTAGCGGGTCAGGGAAAAAGGAGTAGGCCCTCAATGAGATGGATTCACATAGTGGCTGCAACAATGGGTTCAAAGGTAGGAAAGATTTAGAGGATAGTGCAGGACCGGGCAGTGTTTTGTTCTGTTGTACATAGAGGTGCTATGAGTCAGAGCCAATGTGATGGCACTTAACAACAATATTGTATGCCAGTGGTTGACAGGTACTGGACAGTGTTTAGTTCTGCTGTACTTAGGGTCACTATGAGTTGGAGATGACTCGATGGCACCTAACAACAACAACAACAACAGCAACAAGGCAATCTGCTCAATATATAATAGCTCAAGTAAAGCCTACAATAATCTTATGAGGTGGAAATTCATACCATCATTTGATAGATGAGGACTTTCAAGTCCTAGATCCCCATTTAAAATTTTTGTGTTGGTTAGTAAGCTACTTGTGTTAGACTGTGTTCTCTAGAGAAATAAAACCAGTAAAGGTTATATATATATATAAAGAGAAAGAGAATTTATCTTAGGAAAATGGCTCACATACTTATAGAAGCTGGCAATTTCCAAATTCTTGGATCAAACATCAAGCTGGAGGCTTTTCCCAACTCACGCAGCTGCAGAGGCTGAAGAGCTCAAGGTTGGCAGGCAGGATACTGGCTGTTGACACCAATGAATGGCAAATTCAAGATATCTAGGCCGAATGGTGGATTGTTCACTCACAGACAGTTGTAGGCAGCACAACAGAATTCCAATCCACAGAAGAATTTCTCTTTTCCTAGGATGTCCATAAATATACCAGAAGCAGGCCACACCCCTAGGGAAACTCCCTTTCAACAGACTAGCAGCTCAAAACGTATACATCTGATCCCATCATTGGAACAACCCACATCACAATTGCTTAAACCACACAGAATTGTGGTCCAACCAAGTTGACACACAGCTCTAACTATCACACTACTTAACCTATCTGCTTCAGTCATTTTTATTGACTCAAGATGCATGCAAAAATCTTTCTCTGGAATACATCCCCCATCCTTGTCCCCATGCCTGCCATCCAACTTGTGGGTGGCTTTTAGACCATCCTCAGGGAAGGGGCAACAAGTGTGGACTAAGACTTCAAGCCTGGGAGAATGAGGAGAGCTGCCCCCCCTAGAAGTGATGAAGGTTTGAGGCTTAGGCAATTACACAAGGGCTTGCAGAATCAATCCTCTCTGCCCATGATGGCTACTCGGAATTCAATTCCACTTTGGATAACCCCTACACAGACCCCCAAATGAGTATTCTAAAAGGCAAATCTGTCCCTATCTCTCAGTTGGTTCAAAACTTTTTTCTAGGGCTTTTTGGTAGCTAGCAATAAAAATGAACTCTATAAAATGTTGTTGTTGTTGTTGTTATGTGCTGTCGAGTCGGACCCAACTCATAGCAACCCCTCCTTGGGTTGTTGTTGGGTTGCTGAGGCAGTATCACTATGGAAGTAGATTGCCCCATCTTCCTTCCGAGGAGTGGCTGGTGGGTTTGAATACCAGTCTTCTGGTTAGTAGACAAGTGCCTTAGGCACTATGCTACCAGAGCTCCTAGAAAACATTAGGAGTGTAAAACTGAAGATGGGAATATTTATAATACTTTATGGTATTTAGTCATAATTCCTAGTGGCATGTGAAAAGAAAAGAGCAATTTAGCGGGCCACATAACGAAATTTCAAAAACCTAGGGATAGATCCAGCTTCAACTACCACTGAAACCAGAAGTTCAAATGCTGTCAGGCCTTTCTATGTCTCATCTCTGAGTGTCTCTGAGGGTTGCCCTCCTTTTCCACATTTATGTGGGCCTTCACTCTGTGGCAGCATGGCTGTGGGCAGCTCCAGTTTAGGTTTCACTTGAGTTGAAGGACACAAAGAGATGATGATCAGATGGGAAAAAAAAGAAAAAAGAATCAACTTGTAGTAATTAGGACAGAGATCCAACTTATGGAAGAGTTCAGATGTAAGTTGGCTGCGCTAGTTGTCCAAGACCTTGGCTCCTTCCCTCTTGTTTTCACCTGCATTCCAAACTGCTCACCACCACATCTACAACCCAGCCAGAAGAAAGAGGGAAAGAGTGAGTGAAGAAAGCAACATTTCACTTTAAGGGCACAACTCAGAAGTTATACACAACCATTCTGCTCACATTCTATTGACACATGGCCACACATAGCTGCAAGTGAAGCTGGGAAATGTATTATTTAATCTGAGCAACATGTGCCCCACTAAATATCAGCAGCTCTACTTTACTATGAGTCCCTGGGTGACACAAACTGTTAAGTGCTCACTTATTATTTGTTTGGTGATTTAAATCTGCCCAGTGGTGTCTCAGAAAAAGGCCTGGCAAATAACTTTCAAAAGATCATTGAAAACCCTATGAAGCACAATTCTACTCTGAAACACACAAGATTGTCATGATTTGGAATGTACTGGGTGGTAACTGGCTAGTTTTTTTTTTTTTTTTT
>NW_006922057.1:1680556-1684104 GCF_000298275.1 Orycteropus afer afer | reverse complement strand
GCTGAAGTTGGGAAATCTGGCAGATACCAGAAGGGACTGGGGGGTATGGATACTTGATTATTTCGGTGGAGTTAGGAAAATCAAGAATGGGAGGGAAGGTGGAAGAGCAGGGACACTCTAGGGAGAAGAGGCTAGAGAATGGTGGGAGGGAAAGGAGAGCATATGGAAGAAGAGACACTTCAAAGTATCTTAGGACACCCTCAGTGTTGTCAGTGGTTAAGGTGATCAGATTAAGGCTCAGTTGTCCCCTACATTGTGTCATTTGGTACCCAGCAAACTGTATCTTGAATTCTTGCACAAAGAATTACTCAAACTTCCCACAGAGTCCAGTGTGCATGTGTTCATTTGGGAACAACAACGAGTTGTTTGCAGAACAGGGAAAATTATCAGCCCCTTCTTTGGCCAGGTGTGAGAACATCACATTTGTGAACTAGAGGTGGCAGGGAGGAACCATCTTTTGGGGATTGTAGAGCAGAGTAGAGATCCATCTACAGACCACAAGCCAGATGCCTCATGAAAAGGTTAAGCGGTTAGCTAGAGAGCCACCCCAAGGGGCCCAAAAGGGAGCTTACATGTCAAAAATTATCACACGCAAAGATTCACTCAAATCTTTCTCAGCTCCAATTTTAAATCTCAGGAAGAAGGTTTGGTGTTTGTCTGGTTTGGAGCAGTTACCCATGCCTGGTCCAGTCATCTTTGCCCAAGGGCATGAGTGCTTATAGAACAAACATGGCTGCAAGACTGTGCTTCTAGATAGTGGTGGTAGGTTATTGGCCTATGGGCTTGATAGTCTCTCCATATTACCTATCAGAATAAACTCAAATTCTTCAGGTGGGATTATAGAATGATTTACACTCCATCCATCCCCTGTCCCCACCTCTCAGCCTTGTCTCCTGCTACTCCTGCACAAATTCTTTATCTATGCCCAATGCACAGTTCCCTGTACTCACCTCACTGTTCATGCCTCCATGCCTTTGCACAGGTTGTTCCCTGAACCTAGAAAACCTTTCCCCTCCACTTTCTTTGTCTCCCTGGTAAGCTGACACTTACATTTCTATTTCAAAGTCCAATAGAGCATTTCTTTTGGAAAATCTTCCCTGACTCCCTGTAAAGTTGTCCTGTATCCTATTTTCCACCATGTGCCTTGTATAGCACTTAGAATACTTTGTCACAATTTTTGTTGGATTGTTTTCCTCTTGAAGACTGTGGGTTGGAAGAAGGTAAAGAAAACTTGCCTTACTTACTATAATGTCTACACAGTGTTTGCTTCATGCTCAATAAATGAATAGTGAATCAAAATTATCATCATCACCACCATCATCATCATCTTGGCACAATAGGAAATGCAGTTAATGAATAAAACATGGTCTATGCCCTTTAGGATCTGAGCAACTGAGAAAGACATGAAAAATGGTTATGAAAATAAAGTTATGAACCAAGATCTAAAGAAGTTCAGAGGAAGTTGCCATTTATACTGGAAGAATTATGGAAGGCTTCTGGGGGAGGTGACTTTGAATGGCATCAGAAAGGATGAGCTGTTGTTGTTGTTGTTATGTGCCGTAGAGTCAAACCCGACTCATAGCGACCCCTCCTTGGGTTTCCGAGGCAGTATCACTACGGAATAGGATTGCCCAACCTTCCTTCCGAGGAGTGGCTGGTGGGTTTGAACCGCCAGCCGTCTGGTTAGCAGGCAAGTGTCTTAGCCACTATGCTACCAGAGCTCCCAAAGGATGAGTAGTAGTTTGCTAAGTAAGCTAGGTAGGCAGAGGGGATATGGAAAGAAAAGGCCATATTGAGGCAAGAGCTTGAACAACGCATAGAAAAAGGCTGTGTCAGGTATATAGATGTGACATGGAGCAGTTGTGGGTAAAATAAAGCCAAGGACACCAGCTGAGAGCAGTGTCATTTGGTATTCTGAGAAGGAGAATCACTTACCGTGCCTCGGCCTTTTGACTGTTTTCAGGAACAATCCTGGAGGTTATTGCTAGCTGCTGTTGAGTTGGACCTCAAGTCGTGGTGACCTTACACAGCAGAACAAAATGCTACCTGCCTGCGCCTTCCCCATAGGTGGTTGCAGATTGGACCATTGTGATCCATGGGGTTTTAATTGGATTTTCAAAAGTAGATTGACAAGATTTTCTCCCTAGTCTGTCTTAGTCAGTGTGGTAGTTAGTTGTGTGTCAACTTGGCTGGGCCTGTTTTTGAGTGGCTAGGCAGCTGGATGTAGTTTTCCTGTGATGAGACTGGTAATGAACTCCATGGTGGAATCTGCAGTGAGCAGCTGGGTAGCTGCCTTAGGGATGTGGTCTGCTTCTAGTAATAAGGAGGAAGGTCTCTGAGCTTTATGGCACATGTGGACCCTGAATGTAGCCAAGTCTTCATTCAGCAGACGGCCATGTTTCCTGCCAATGTTGGGACTGTCTCAGCTTGAACTGGTGGCCTACCATGTTGTTTGATAATTTTGGGACTGCACCATTTTATTTGATGACCTTGGGTTTGTCAGCCTCAACAGCCAGCAGCTGCCTGAGTTAAGAGACTCCTTCAGTTTCAGTGGGCCAGAAGCAGGAGGCAGAGCTGAACCCAAGGTGGAGGAGCCTTCACCCTGCGTCAAGAGCTGGCCCTTTGAACTCAGACTCCTAGCCTCCTAAACTGTAAGAGAATAAATCCTGTTTGTTCAAGCCACCCACTTGTGCTATTTTCTGTTAGAGCAGCCCTAGCTATCTAACCAAAACAGTCAGCTCTACTGGAATCTGTTCAGGGTCATAGCAACCCACGAGCCTCATGGCTATGTGAGGTTCACTGGCCAGGAATCAAAGCAAGATCTCCTGCAGGAAAGGCGAGCACTCTACCCCTGAATCACCAGTGTCCCCTACAAACCCGGAAAAGCCACCCAGTGTCTCTCTCCTTCCACGGGTTTTCTCAGAAGAAAAAGAAGGATACTAAGATCTCCAACAGTTCTGGAGCCAATAAATTTCTTCTACTGGCACCTAAGCCAAATATTCAGTATCTGATCCCCACACTGGCCCCTTTCAGCTCCTTCCCTAAATGACAGAGAGGGAGGGTGGCCCATCTGAGCCTGGAATTCCCAACCTACTCCACTTTTTTTCCAAACTCATTGATTTCCCTTTCTGATAGTCATGGAAGTTACTTCAGTTCTGTGAGTCTCAGTTGCCTCATCAAAGAAAAGATGAAATGATCTTTCTTGTGAGCATTATTGTGAGCCCCTGACAGTGGGATTCACTGGTAGAATGTTCACTTTCTGTGCAAGAGACCCAGATTTGCCTCCCAACCAACACACCTCACCCTAAGCCACCACTCATCTGTCAGCAGAGGCTTATATGTTGCTGTGATACTCAACAGGTTTCAGTGGAGCTTCCAGACTAAGACAGGCTTGGAAGCAAGGTCAGGCAATCTACTCCCAAAATCAGCCGGTGAAAACCTTAGGGGTCATAACAGTCTAATTCTATTGTGTATGGAAGCCAAATGGGTTGGGAGCTGACATGATGACAGTGAACAATAACAACATTGTGAGGAATAAAGTTAACTCA
>NW_006922057.1:1654651-1680155 GCF_000298275.1 Orycteropus afer afer | reverse complement strand
GTTGCTCCTGAGTCCATATATTTAATCTTGGTTGCTGCTTCACCTTTCTTGGCCAGTTTCCTCATCAACTGAGTGTAGATAATCATAGCTATTTTATTGATTGTTATGGGAATAAAATGAGTAAATACATGCAAAGCATTAAGAGCAGACCCAGGCACATCCTACATATCAATAAATGTTAGGTATTATTATCATTGGGAGTCTCTGGTGGTGCAAATGATTAACTCACTCAACTGCTAACCTACAGCTTGCAGATTTGAGACCACTCAAAAGTGCCTGGAAGAAAGGTCTTGCAATCTACTTCTGAAAGCTCAACTATTGAAAACCCTATGAAATACAGTTCTACTTGGACACAAGTAGAGTTGCTATGAGTTGGAATTGATTTGATGGCATCTTTAAAAAATTTGTATCACTATGAGACTGGCCCACGATCACACAACCAGTTTATAAAAGGAGCTCTAGTGGCATAGTGCCTAAGGCATTTGACTGCAAACTAGAAGGCTGGCAGTTCAAACCCACAAGCCACTCCTTGGAAGGAAGTTTGGGCAATCTACTTCTGTAGTGATAACACCTCAGAAACTCAAGGATGGGTCACTATGAGTCATTAAAGCCACATGTTCTTGCCTCCCTATCTGTCACTTTCCCCTTCCCACCCCACTGTTTCTGATGGAATCAGATGTCCCTTATCTTAGTTCCTGGGATGTGAAATTCACAGGTTCACAAGCTGTTCCCATGTCTTGGACTCCTAATTCCTGGAGAGGACTTCCCAGCCAATCTGATCCTTTGCCAAGCCAAGGATTTGGCTAGCTTAGCATCTCACCATCTATCTCTGAGCACCTTCTCTTCTTGTAATGCCCCAAACATGGTAAATGACTTTTTCTTCAACTCTGTAGTCAGTGTTCTCAACCAGGGGAGATTTGCCTCCCAGGGGACATTTGGCAATATCTGGAGACAATTTTAATTATCACATTGGAGGAGAATGCTACTAGTACGTAGTGGGTAGAAGCCAAGGATGCTTGCTGTTACATATCCTGAATTGCACAGGACAGCTCCCACAACAGAGAATTATTCAGTCCATGATGTCAGTGTGCTGCTGTGCAGAGATCTGTTCATGCAGATAAAAATGCACATATGTACCATATCTGTCTCATAACTGAATAATCACTACATCATGGGAAAAGAGTAGCTTTGAGATCAGAGAGACTAGAGTTCAAATCCTAGCTCTGCTACTTACTGGCTGTGTGACCTTAGACATGAAGGTTCTATGATCCTTAGTTTCCTCATCCATGTGCTGGACATAAGTGTAATTAATGTTGTGAAGCTTGTCGATGATATACATAACACACCTAGTAGGTGCCTAAGAGGAGCTGTGGTGAAACAACAGTTAAGTGCTCAGTTGTTAACTGTGATCTTGGCAGTTCATACCCATCCAGAGGTTCCATGACAAAAAGACTTAACAATCTTTTTCTGTAAAGATTACAGCCAAGAAAACCCTATGGGCAGCTCTACTCTGCACATGGGGTTGCTAGGGTTGGTATTGACTCAATGGCACCACCAACAACAAAGAAGCCTAAGACATATTAGGCATGCAGTAGTTGGCATCCATTATTACCCACTCCCTCATCTTTGTAAGATATCTTTGTGAGGTATGGCAATGCAGATACTTGAAAATGTTGCTTGGGAATTAGCCAGAAGTTGTTTGACAGAAGACAGATTAATGGATGTTTATGCCTTAGGACTAAAGAAGGCTCCAGGGCAAGAGATCAGAAACAGGCCAAGGTTAATAGGAAGGGGTGAAGGCAGAGATGGTGGAAGAAAGATTCCATCCAGGTAAGAGATGACTATTCCTTCATTATTTTAAAAATATTATAGGCTGGACTATATGAAGAAAAACGTGGTATCAGGATTGGAGGAAGAATCATTAACAACCTGAGATATGCAGACAATACAACTTTGCTTGCTGAAAGTGAGGATGACTTAAGGCACCTACTGATGAAGGTTGAAGAATACAGTCTGCAGTATGGATTACATCTCAATATAAAGAAAACAAAAATCCTCACAACTGGTCCAATGAGCAGCATCACAATAAATGGAGAGAAGATTGAGGTTGTCAAAGAATTCATGTTGCTTGGTTCTACAATCGATGCCAACGGGAGCAGCAGTCAGGACATTAGACGATGTGTAGCATTGGGAAAGTCAACTGCGAAGGAACTGTTTCAAGTGCTGAGGAGCAAGGATATCTCCTTGAGGACTAAGGTGCACCTGACACAAGCCATGATATTTCCAATCACCTCGTATGCATGTGAGAGCTGGACAATGAATAAGGAAGACCGAAGAAGAGTTGATGCTTTTGAGTTGTGGTGCTGGTGAAGAATGCTGAAAGTACCATGGACTGCTAAAAGAACTAACAGATCTGTCCTGGAGGAAGTGCAGCCAGGATGCTCCTTGGAAGTGAGAATGGCCAGACTTCGTCTCACCTATTTTGGTGATGTTGTAAGAAGGGACCATTCCTTGGAGAAGGATGTCATGCTTGGTAGGGTGGAGGGTCGACGAAAGAGAGGGAGGCCTTCAACGAGATGGATTGACACAGTGGCTGCGATGATGGGCTCAAGTATAGCAGGGATTGTGGGGTGGGCGCGGGATCGGGCAGTGTTTCGTTCTGCTGTGCATGGGGTCGCTATGAGTTGGAAACGACTCGACGGCACTTAACAACAACAACAACAATGCTTTATGCTATGTATTTTATAGATGCCATTTATTAATTCATTCAATAAATTGTATGTACTAACCACTGAACCAAGAAATGTAGAACACGGCTACCTGGTCAATTGACTGGAAGAGGTCCATATTTGTGCCTTTTCCAATGAAAAGTGATCCAATAGAATATGGAAATTATTGAACAATATAATTAATATCACACGCAAGTAAAATTTTGCTGAAGATAACTCAAAAACTGTTGCAACAATACATCGATAGAAAACTACCAAAATTTCAAGCCAGTTTCAGAAGAGGGTGTGGAACAGGGGATACCATTGTTATGTCAAATGGATTTTGGTCGAAAGCACAAATACCAGAAAGATGTTTACCTGTGTTTTATTGACTATGCAAAGGTTTACAAATGTGTGGATCATAACAAATAATAAATATCCCTCCCCTACTCTCTTCTTCATTATTTAATTATTCATCCTTCATTATTTAATTAACAGTTAATATTAAAACCTCTAGAAAAGTAAGAAATGAGCCATTGGGAGACCTTCACCTATGATGGAGGATCACAAAAGAAGCAAGATTCTTTATGGAATCATGATGCAATCTGCCTTGTGGTCAAGACTTTGTAGAGATAAAACCCTGTGGGGATAGAACTCATTTTTCCCAAGGGCCACAGGCTAGGAGTGCTGAACACTGGAATGATGAAGTCTGAGTTCTGAATTAGCATGGATATCTGATTGTCTAGGGTTTGATTGTGGAGAACAAAAGCCACTCTAGCTAATTAAAGCATAAATCTCTTGTTACAGCACTTTGATGGATTTTAGAATCACTGGAAGGACTGAAGAAACAGCTTCTAGGCTGAATTTCTAGGAGTGACTCCAAAAGCAACAGAGAACTGAGCCCCCAAGGGAAACTCTGCTCCTACCTTGAGGAGGAAGCTTCCTGTCAGTTGGGAACCTGCAAGCTATAGGTTCAAGCACTGGGCTACACCAGCAAAAGGCACCTCTTACCCTCTGCTTTAGTTATCCAGTGCTGCTGTAACACAAATACCACAAATTTCTGTTTAAAGAACAGAAATTTATTTTTTCCCTATTTGGGAAGCTGAAAGTTCAAACTAGGATCTTGTCTGTATGGATTCTTTCTTTGTAGATGGTCTGGGCATTCTTAGCTTCCTGTGTTTGTAAACAGTCTTCACAAGCTGTCTATCTTCTTGAATGTGGGGGGAGGGTAGAACACACACACGTGCACACATGCATGCCTCTGGGTCTAATCTGGTCTTTTTATAACTCAGAAGTGATTAGATTTAGAACCCACCCTATTTGGTTATTATCTAATTAACATAGCAAAGAAAACACTATTTCCGAACAGTGTTACATCCACAGGCATAGGAGTTAGGATTCCAGTGTATATTTATTTGGAGGGGAGGAGGGAACCACAATTTAATCCCTAGCACTTGCCTTCTTCCTTATGTAACTCACTCCTGAATTTGAGTTTCAAGCAAGTGCCTCTAACTGTCAAAAACCCTCTCTGGGAGATGTAGTTTTTGTATTTCCAGGAGAACAGCATTTTGGAAGGAAGCTGGGATAGAAGGAGCTGAGCCAATCTACAGTTTTCCCTACAAGATAATAATTTAGTTATAAATCTACAACATGCTAGATTCTGTAACCAAACCAAATCCTGTATGTTACCATTGGAATAAACTGTTCTGCAGATCATGTGAGCTTTCCTTTTAAAAGGCTAGCTGGGTACTAGTGTACTAATGACCATTTGTTCTGGAATTCAACTAAATGAGAATTTCTGTGGATAGGGACTAGTAATTTTTTTTTTTTTTTTTTTCTTTTTAAACTCCTCTGGTAATGCTTTTGATCAGCTAGATTTGGGGCTACTGAGGAAAACTAATTCATATCAGAGGATTTGGTTAACCCTCCTAGGAATACATGCATCTCAACTGAAGACAATCTCACATAACTCAAAAGAGTGAATGGTCTGATATCAGATCAATATTTTTCATTAGAAGAGAAGAGCTTTCTAATTCCATCAAACTAAACCATGTGGGTATCACTCAGTTGAGCTTAGTATAGTCAAATCATCTTCCTGGAATAGGTTTTTGAAATGGACCCTGCATTTAAGCAAGAATTTAACCAGATCGTTGCAAAGCTGCATCTCAGGAACTAATTAGGCACATGCCAAATAAAAGGAATTCAGTCCCTGCCCTCATAATGCTGACCACCTCGCAGAGTTGACTAACAGATAACCAGACAACTGTCATCACAATCGAGGGTAATGAATAAGTGTCTTCAGGCATTGGTGGTTCAGTGGTAGAATTCTAGCTTTCCATGAAGGAGCCCTAGGTTTGATCCCCAGCCAAGGAATCCCACGTGCAGACACTACCCATCTGTCAGTGGAGGTTTACTTGCTATGATGCTGAACAGGTTGCAGTGTAGCTTCCAGGCTAAGACTAGGTAGAAAGGCCTGGTGATCTGCTTCTAAAAATCAGCTACTGCAAACTCCATGGATCACAAAGATCTCTTCTACGACCGACCATGGGGATGATGCAGGGCTGGGCAGCATTTCGTTCTGTTGTGCACGTGGTTGCCATGAGCTGGGGGCTGGACTTGACAGCAGCTAACAAAACCACAAATAAAGGCCTTGATGGGAAGACATCAGATGATATGGGAGCCTAAGCATGAATCCCTTGCCCAGCCTGGGGCTCTCAGAAAGGTTCCTAAAGGAAACAATGTCTTAACTGAGATCCAAAGGATAAGTTTCCAGAGAGAGAAGCTTAGGCAAGGGAAGGGTGCTCCAAGCAGAGCAACCCACATCTGCAAATGCCTAGAGTCCAGAGAGGGCCTGGCACATTTAGAGAATGAAATGTACTCCACTCAACGTACATGGCTAGAGCACAGAAAACAAAACTACTGAGTCCGAAAGAAGAGGCATGACCAAAGGGGAAGCTGGCCCCTCTAAGAGGCAGAATCAGCAGTAACCTTGGAAGTGCAAACACCTGATCGGACTGTCCTTGGGATGGAGAAGCAATAACTCAGTGCTGGAACAGAGCTGCTTCCACGCTGGGCTAACTGAATGTAATTGAGCTGAATAGGCAGGAGTGAAAGGCAAACCGAGGAGGGAGGGCTGGAAAGAAATAGTTCTCCCAGGTTCATCCTATAGAAGACTCAAAAGAAGCCAAAGCTTTCAGTAGCCATGCAAGAGGAACCTGAACATTATTCTCATTACTGCAGAAGTTTTCATTTAGAAGTGCACAGAACAAAGTGTCTTTAAACTGAGTACATTGGGAAAACAATTAACAGTCCATTGGCACTACATTGTTCCTTAACATTTCTAACCTTGATGGTGCATCCTATCTTAGTACCAAGGGAGCCCCAGAGGCAAGCACAAGGACTTAGCCTCATACACAGATTCAGTTAGGAGCACCTAACTCCTGCCATTGAACTCCTCCTGACATCTGACCTCCAGACTAGTTCTGTTTTCAGATGCTTTAACCTGCATTGAGTGCCTGGGTAGTGCAAATGGTTAAATGCTGGACTACTAACCAAAACGTTGGTAGTTTGAATCTACCCAGAGGTGCCTTAGAAGAAATGCCTGACAATCCACCTTAGAAAAAGCAGCCATTAAAAACCCTGTGGAACACAGTGCTACTCAAAAACACATAAGGTCACCATGAGTTGGAATCCACTTGATGGTAACTGGTCCTGGTTCTGGTAGGTGTGACCTGGATGGTGTTTTGTGATGGGAAGATTATAGGTGTGATAGTTCAGGTTGAGTTTCAACTTGGCTGGGCCATGGTTCTCTGATTTGGCATATATAGTTATCCCCCATGATGAGATCTGATATAATGTAAACACCTCCATTATGAGATCTACTATGAGCAGCTAATCAATTGAAAGAGAGTTTCCTCAGGGATTGTGGCCTAAACTGAATATATATGGACATTCTGGCAAACCTCTCCAGTTTTTTCTTCACTCTGGATTCTGCATCTAACTCCCATCATCTGACGTCCTGTTCTTGGGACTTGAGCCAGCAGCCTGCCTTCTTACCTGTTGCTCTTGGGTTTGTCAGTGCCTACAACACAACTACATGAGTCAGGAGAAGTCTCCAGTCTGACTTCTGACCCACTGACTTGGGACTTGCCAGCCTCTATAACTGTTTGAGCCATTTCGTTGAGCTAAATATATATATACATACATACCAGCTTCCCTGGTTTTGCTTCTCTAGTAGGAACCCAGCCTACAACACCAGTTAGAATAGAGGTATATAAAGGTCAGGTTATTAATGCATTTTCAGCTCAATTCTGTTTCACTGAGGGCCCAGTATGTCTGCAAACTCACTCTGTAGTGATATACCAACTTCTGGAATGCATTGTTGGGATAGACAACTGAGCAATTAGCAGAACTCCCACATTAGATCACTGACATGTGGAAGAAGGGTTATAATGGTAGGAAAAGGCAAGCGGAAGGTATTAGAACTACCTTTACCTAGGAAAATAGTAAATCAAAAGCAATACCACACTGCTAGAAAGATGGCAGAGATTAGTGCTACCATCAGGGATGCACTTGAAGGATGCAGGGGTTGTGATTCTCACCACGCAAACGCAAAATGCACTGCTGTCGAACTGGATCTGACTCATAGCAACCCCTCCTGGGGTTTCCAAGGCAGTATCACTACAGAAGTAGATTGTCCAACCTTCCTTCTGAGGAGTGGCTGGTGGGTTTGAACTACCAGCCTTCTGGTTAGCAGTCAAATGCCTTAGCCACTATGCTACCAGAGCTCCCGATTCCCACCACATTCCCATGTAACTCATCTATTTGGCCTGTGTGGAAAATTTGGGCCATATGATCTGGCTAATCTAACGGTGCTTGAAGTGTCAGTGCCTGATAGAGATGCTGTTTGGAGTCTTTGGCAGGCCTCTATTGGTGAATCACAAGAATTTTAGGAACAAAGCCTTGGGATTTTGGAACAAAGCCTTGCCATCCTCTGTAGATAACTACTCTCCTTTTAAAAAGTAACTTTTGGCTTGTTGCTGGGCCTTAGCAGAGACTGAGCACCTAACCTTGACCCACCAAGTCATTATGAGGCCTGAACTGCCCATCATGAACTGGGTGTTATTTGACCCAGGGTCATATAGTTGGACTTGCACAGCAGCACTCCATCATTAAATGGAAGTGGTATAGATGAGATAGGGTTTGAACAGGACCTGAAGACACAAGTGCGTTGCATGATGAAGTGACCAAAAATGCTCAAGGTCTCCATCCCTATCATATTACCTTCCCTCTAGCAGTCCTCACCTATGGCCCCATGGGGAGTTCCTTATGATCAGTTTATTGAGGAAGAGAAAACTCATGCTTGGTTTACAGATGGTTCTGAACAATATGTAGGCACCACTTGAAAGTGGGCAGCAGCAGCAGAACAAGCCCTTTTTGGGACCTCCTTAAAGGATGGTGGTGGAGCAAAATCTTCCCAATGGGCAGAACTTTCAGCAGTGCACCTGGTTATTCACTTTGCCTGAAAGAAGAAATGGCCAAAGGTACTGTATACTGATTCATGAACTGTAGCCAATGCTTGGACTGGATGGTCAGGAACTTGGAAGGAACATGATTGGAAAACTGGTGACAAAGAGGCATGGGGAAGACGTATGCAGATAAACCATCTGAATAGGCCAAAGAATGAAGATATTTGTGACTCATATATATGCTCACCAAAAGGTGAGCCCAGCAGAGCAGGATTTTAACAATAAAGTGGCTAGGGTGACACATTTTGTGGCAATCAGTCATGCTCTTTCCCCAGTCACTCTTGTGATTGCCTAATGGGCTCATGAACAAACTGGCCATGGTAGTAGGAATGCAGGTTATGGATGCACTCAGTAACATGGACTTCCACTCACCAAGGTTGACTTGGCTACAGCTTGCCTAATCTGCCAGTGCTAGAGGCCAACACTGAGTCCTCAGTGTAAAACTATTCCTCAGAGTGATCAGACAGCAAACTGGTGGCAAGTTGATTATATTGGACAACTTCCACCTGGGAAAGGGCAGCATATTGTTCTTATGCAAATAGTCTCTTACTCTGGATATGAATTCCCCTTCCATGCATGCAGTGCTTCTGCCAAAACTACCATCTATGGACTTACACGATGTCTTATCCACCATCACCGTACCTCACAGCATTGTCTTGGATCAAAGGACTCACTTCACAGCAAATAAAGTGTGACAATGGGCTCAGGCTCATGGAATTCACCAGTCTTACCATGTTTGCCATTATCCAGAAACAGCTGGCTCAATAGAACAATGGAATGGTCTTCCAAAGACACAATTATGGTGCCATCAAGGTGGCAATACCTTACAGGGTTGAGACAATGTTCTTTAAGAGGCCATATATGCTCTAAACCAGCATCCAGTATATGGTACAGTTTCTCCAATAGCCAAGATTCGTAAGTCCAGGAACCAAGGTGTGGAAATGGCAGTGACACCACTCACTATTACCCCTAATGAGCCGCTAACAAAATTTTTGCTTCTTGTTCCTGTGACCCATGCTTTGTGGGTCTGGAGGTCTTAGTTCCAAAGGGAAGAAAACTCCCACCTGGAGACACAATGCTGATTCCATTGAACTGGAAGTTAAAAATGTCACCTGGACACTTTGGGCTCCCCATGCCTCTGGATCAGCAGACAAAAAGAGATTTACTGAATTTTCTGATATGATTGATCCTGATTACCCAGGGGAAATCTTATTGTTATTACGTAATGGAGGTAAAGAACACTATGTCTGGAATACTAAGACATCTGTGCCCTGTAATCAAATTCAATGGAAAATTACAGTAATGCATTTCTGTCATGACTACTAATGGTCCAGACTCTTCAGGAATGAAGATTTGGGTCACCCTACCAGGCAAAGAACCATAACCAGCTGAGGTGTTTACTAAGGGCAAAGGGAATGTGGAATGGGTGTTGGAAGAAGGTGGTTCTAAATATCAGCTTTGACCATGAGACTAGTTGCAAAAATGAGGATTACAATTGTTATGAGTATTTCTTTCTTGTATGTTTGTTTTCTTCACTTATAGAATATAAGAAGTAAATGTGGCTAGTGTATTTCAGTTGTACGTATGTTAGTAGTACCACGTTAAGTACAAGTATGATTTTATCATGATCTTTATTTAGATATTATGTATGGTTTAAGGAGAGTGTACAGGTGCCAAGTTGACAAGGGGTGGCCTGTAATTGTTAATGTCTGTGAACTTGGCTGGGCCATGATTCTCTTATTTGGCAGTTATGATGTAGTTATCCCCATGATGAGATCTGATATAATGTAATCACATCCATGCTGAGATTACTACGAGCAGCCAATCAGTTAAAACAGAGTTTTCTCAGGGCTTGCATTGAATATATATGGACATTTTGGCAAAGCCTTCTTACTTTTTGCTTGCTCTGGATCCTGGATCCATCTCTTATCATCTAACCTCTGGTTCTTAGAATTTGAGCCAACAGCCTGTTGTCTTACCTGCCAATCTTGGATTTGTGAGCCTCTGCAGCTACATGAGTCAAGAGAAGCCTTCAGCTTTATGTCTGACCCACAGACTTGGGACTTGCCAGCCTCTGCAACTGTGCGAGCCATTTCCTTGAGATAAGTCTCTTTATATATTTATATACACACATATATAAGCTTCTCTGGTTTTGCTTCTCTAAAGAACCCAGACTAAGACAATAGGCTGGGGAGTGTTTCTTTGACTCTAGGCCTTTCTAGCTGTATGACTTTGGCCAAATGATGTAACCCTCTGAGTCTCAGTTTCCTCATTTGTGAAGCTAGAACAATCATACCTACTGCAGCATTGCAGAGAAGAGCAAACGAGGAACCCATTTACTGAACTCATAGCAGTATTTGGCATATAGGAAATCCTAGATAAGTTAAAATTTCATTCATTTCCTTTCTCATCACCAAAAGAAGTAATTTTCTCATGACCACTATTCTGAAGTTAAGTAACAATTATTCTGATTGTGTCTTTTCTTTTTTCACTTTCCCATATTCTGTTTAGCAGAAACCAGGTAAGTAGCACTTGTTTCAAATTTCTTGCATTTTTAGTAATTCTAAGAATAGCCATGGCATGCTAATAATAGTGCAAATTCTGATTTCTCCCATGTTGGCACTCTGAGAGTTTTTAAGTATTGGTTGATGGTATTCATGTATTTCTTTGTTTTATACCCTCTCTTGCCATTCTCATTCATTCATTGTCAATGATAAATGAAATGTAGGTTCAGAATTTAAATGAATTGCTAACATCACTCAGTAAAACTACTATCTTAATGAATCTCCACCAGAGAAGGTACCTTACTGCTGAGGCCATTTTGAAATGTGAAGAGCATTTGGGTTGTTCTCATTACAAAGGGATACCACTGGCATTTGCAGAGAGGGTCAGTTGTGAAATATCTGCAATGTGCAGTATTCACCCAGTCCCAAGTGTCCATGGTGTTCCATTGAGAGACACTGAGTGAAGCCCAATGAAGTCACACAAAGAAACTCAGCAGGGAGCTGGGACTGAGATCAAGAATTACTTAGGTCCAGGGTAGGTTTTCAATGACAGAAAAATTATTAAACATATTGATGTGTAACATATTAATTTAGCTCTATAAATTAAGTGGACAAAAGTGTCACAGTGCTTTCTTTTCTCTAAATCAAATTTAAATTTAAATCTAAATCTCATCCTATTGGACTCATCTCATTGGACTGATAAGACGTTCAATCATGGTCATTAGCAGAACTTCCTCCATTCTCCAGGACTGGCCAAGAGTTGCATACTGACAATGAGCAGAATGTTGTGGGACATGTCAAGCTATTTATTCCCATGGAATCAGGCAGCTCTACTGCTGATGGGTCTTGCTTGGTCACAGGAGCCAGAGTGGATGCTGGAAGCCCAAGTACACTTTCACGAGTGCCCCTTGGCCGTACGCTGGTGAGGTCATGACACCCAAACAGTACATCCCTAAGGTTGTTGTCATGCAGTGTGGTAACTCTTGGTGTCACACCCCGCCATGGACTTCCTCCTATACCAGATCATACAGAATTCTTAGTAACGTTTATTATCAATTTTAATCATAAATAATATGTGATAAGTATAGTTGTAAATTGCTTAAATGTAATATTTTTTAGTTCACATGAATTGTTGTTGTTGTTATGTGCTATCGAGTCAGACCTGACTCATAGCGACCTCTCCTTGGGTTTCCGAGGCAGTATCACTACGAAAGTAGATTGCCTCATCTTCTTTCCGAGGAGTGGCTGGTGGGTTTGAACCACCAGCCTTCTGGTTAGCAGTCAAGTGCCTTAACTACCAGAGCTCCATGAATACTAAAAATAAAATTGCTTTGTGAAATCTTTCTACAATTAATTACATTATTAATTATATTATTGATAACTAACTGGAAGACTTTTTTTAAAAATACATTTTAATGAAATATAATATATGTACAGTGAAATACACAAAACTAAAGTGGCAAGAGTTGATGCTTTTTTTTTTCTGCAGTGTTCCCTTCCCTCCCCTCCCATCCCTGGTAACCAACAAAGAAAGTTTCCTTCCATATATAAACCTTTCCTTGACATTTTACAATAAAAAACTAATACTATATTTCTCCTTCTGTGATTGACTTATTTCATTCAGCATAATTTCCTTCAAGTTCATCCACAATATGCGGTGTTTTCCAAATTCTACATTATTCTTTAATGTTGCATAGTATTCCATTGTATGTATATACCATAGTTTGATTATCCATTCTTATGTAGATGGGCACCTAGGTTGTTTCCATCTTTTTGCTATTACAAATAGTGCTGCGATTAACATGGATGTGCATATATCTGTTCTTGTCCTGGTTCTCACTTCTTTAGGATATATACCTAATAATGAAATGGCTGGATTAAATGGTAATTCCAACTTATTAAGGAATTACCATACTGCTTTCCACAGTGGTTGTATCATTTGACAGTCCCACCAGCAGTGTATGAGAGGCCCAATCTCTCCACATCCTTGTCAGCATTTGTTATTTTCTGTCTTGTTGAACTTTGCCATTAGTGCTGGGGTAAAATGTTATCTCATTGTTGTTTTGATTTGTATCTCTCTGATGGCTAATGATCGTGAGCATTTCTTCATATTTGCTGGCCACCTGAATATCCTCTTTGGTGAAATATCTATTCTTTTCTTCTTAAATCCATTTTTTAATTGGATTGTTAATCTTTTTATTGTTGAGGTGTTGGAGTTGTCTATAAATATTAGAGAAAAGTCCCTTGTCAGATATGTCATTGCCAAATATTTTTTCCTAATCTGTAGGTTCTCTTTTTACTCTTTTGGCAGTGTAATTATTGACAAGTATGAATTTGTTGCTGTCATTTTGTTATGTGTTTTTTTGTGGTGTTGCTTATTTTTTGTTCCATATAATTTTCTGTGCTGAGCTCATTTTGTTTATGAATCATGTATCACTTCCTTCTTTGCTATTGTTTTAGTATTTGCTAAATATTTGTGCTTGTCCTCTTTTTTAATTTTGATGTGAAGGTTTATCATTCTTTCTTTGAGGTTACCTTGTGATTTATAATTTTCTTCCCAAATTTAAAACAGTCTCTTCTATCTTGCAGTTGTCCTGACTTCCCTACCATTTAGATGTTCTGTAACTATACAGTATTTTTCCTCTTTTTGGCTTGTAGTTGTCCTCATTTGTCAATTGATGTCTGTGGTTCCCTGTTTACAAATCCAGAGGCTTATTTATTTTGGGTACTTCCATAACTGGATTGGTTTCTGGGTTATGTTATCATGTGTGTTAATGGTCATTTGTTATTTGCTGTTGTTGGTTCTCTGTCCAAAGGACTCCCTTTAGCATCTCTTGTAAGGTTGGTCTGTTTTTAACAAATTCCCTTAATTTCTGCTTATCTGGAAATGTCCTAATTTAACCATCATATTTGAGGGGCAATTTTGCTGGGTATACAATTCTTGGTTGGAAATTTCTTTCTTTCAGGGTTTTATATAAACCATCCTATTGTCTTCTCAGCTGCATGGCTTTTGCCAAGACATCTGAGCTTAGTCTTATTGCTTGCCCCTTGGATTACTTTTCCTTTTTCCTGTGCTGTTTTCAGGATTTTTTCTCTGTCTTTGGTTTTGGTGAGTTTGATGATGATATGTCTTGGTGCTCTGGTAGTGTAGTGCCTAAGGCACTTGACTGCTAACCAGAAAGCTGGTGGTTCAAACCCACCAGCCACTCCTTGGAAGGAAGGTTGGGCAATCTACTTCTGTAGTGATAACTCCTCAGAAAAGCAAGGAAGGGTCGCTATAAGTCGAGTCCGACTCAATGGCACATAACAACAACAATGTCTTGGTGATTTTCTTTTGGGTCTATCCTGTTTGGGGTTTGTTAGAGTTCTTGAATGGATATATTCTCATCTTTCATCATATCAGGGGAATTCTCTTCCAAAATATCTTCCACTATTTTCTCTGTGGTTTTATTTGTCTCTTCCTGTTCTGGACTTCCGATGACAATATAGGTTACTCCTTTTGATAGTATCCCACATGATCCTTAGGCTTTCTTCTTCTTGTTTTCATATTTTTTTCTGATAGATCCCTTTCCAAAGAAGTATTGAGATATTTTCTTCAATCTCACTAATTCTGTCTTACATTGATTCAATTCTACTCCTTTGTCCTTTCAATGTGTTATCTATTTCTGAAAATTTTGTATTAATCTTCTTAATTTCTAGCTGTAGATTTTGTATCATTTCCAATTTTTCATTTATTTTGTCATTTTGTTCTTGTATTGTCTTTTGAAATTGTTCTAGGGTTTTCTCTGTGTTTTCCTCAATTGTATCAGTGTTTTCTTGATCTGTCTCTCAATTTGTTGAAGGTACATAAATATAATTCTTTTGAATTCCTGATCAGGGATTTCCAATCTTCCTCAGGGATGTGTTCTGGGTCTGTATCCTGGTCCCTTGTTTCTCTTGCTCTCTCTTGCTTCTTTGTGTGGACTGTTATGCTCTGTTTTCTACTAGATATTGTGATGTTTTTGTCTTATATTTAATTAATGATTGTATGTTAGAGTGACTTACCCATGATTTTTGTTTTCTTTGGATGTTATCTATGTAATCAAGGTACTGTGCTCCTCTATTCACTAGTTGGCAGCACTTTTACACTCACTACCCTGTTTCCTCTTCTGTTGTCAGCCTCCTGTATGTGCCTGCCATCCTTGGCAAATGGAATCTATTCTTAGGTCCCTGGAATCTGAATGAGAATACTGTCACTTTAAATATCTAAAATGGCCACCACTTGTAAACATTCAAAATGGCTGCACCCTAGGTCACTTTAAATATCCAAAATACTCACCACTTGTAAATAATCAAAATGGCTGCGCCCTCTGGACAGCCATAAATCCATAACTCAGGTTGTCCCCCTCCTTGCTGTTTCCCTTCCTAGTCATAGGCCACCAGTGCAGTCATCCCTGCAGCTCTTGGTGACCAGGGCTGATCTTTAGGCCAATTCTCAGGTCCCAACACCACTTGGAAATATTCAGGCTGTTGGTGCCATCAGAGTAGCAGATAGTAGCTCCGTCCATCTCCATACTCACTGTTTCCATTCAGGTTTTCCCACTAGTTGGTGCCTAATCCACTTCTGTATACTTCTTTTCAAAGCTCAGGGATCCAGGATTATCTTCTTTATCTCTGCCAATTGGTTTCTCTTTTCTTTGTGGAAGAGGGTCTGTGTAGCTTGTCTTACTATTCCTCCATCTTACCCGAAGTCTTTACTTACCTGAAGTCTTTACTAAGTGGAAGACTTTTTATTTTTCTCCTTTTCTTTTAATTTCTAGCATTAACTTCTCAGTAAACTTGTGTTTTCTGACTGAAAGCCTGGATGGGGATTCACCTTCCAGGCAAAGACATACAAACGACTGGCTACTTTCTCAGAAATCACTAAATTTCCTCTATTCTAAGATGCAAAATTTTTCCACATTTTAACATCCCAGATAGTGTGAGGCATCTCACTATTGATGTTGTTGTTGTTGTTGTCGTCGTCATGTGCAGTCAAGTCAGACCTGACTCATAGTGACCCCTCCTTGGGTTTCTAAGGCAGTATCTCTGTGGCAGTAGAGTGCCCAACCTTCCTTCCAAGGAGTGGCTGGTGGGTTTGAACTGCCAGCCTTGTGGTTAGCAGTCAAATGTGTAAGGTACTATGCTACAAGAGCTCCTCACTATTGATGCTATTAATGACATCTTACAATAGCTGTTGGTCATTGGCAAGCCAGACTGCTATTGTTACTTCCTGTCCAAGATCAAATTGAGTTGCTACCCCTGGTAGCTTGACTAGGCACCTAAGACCCCTCAACCTTTCGGCCAACAAACCACTGAGGGACCTTTTAAGCAATGGTTATGAGTCGTGTTTTTATCTGAAAATCTTTCATCCTGGTAAGATTAAGAAAGTGTCAACATTAAAATTAGTAGAATGGTTGTCACAGGCTTGGGAAAAACATCCCAGAGATAATTATAGTGCATTCTTCTAAGAAATGCCACATCACCAACAGTCTGCTCAGCACAGAGGCTTATATTGTGTGGACATCAATGACCTCAGATGATGAAGTTGAAAAGTGATTCAAAAGATTTGTGTGTTGAATATAAAGAGGTTTTAAGGATCTCTGGGAGCTCTGGTGGCATAGTGCCCTAAGGGATTTGATGGCTAATCAGAAGGCTGGCAGTTCAAACCCATCAGCCACTCCTCGGAAAGAAGGTTGGGCAATCTACTTCCACGATATCACCTCAGAAACCCAAGGAGGGATAGCTATGAGTCAGATCCAACTTGACAGCAGTGAGGTTTTTTTGTTTTTGTTTTTTTGGTCTTCAGGAGCTCTGGTGATGTAGTAGGTAAGGCATTTGACTGCTTGCCAGAAGGTCAGTTTCAAACCCACCAGTTATTCCATGGGAGGAAGATGAGGTGATCTAGTTAAGTAAAGATTTATACCTTAGAAACCCAATAAGGATGGCTATGAGTCAGAATCAACTCGAGGACAATAGGTTTGATTTTTGGGTTTTTAAACAAATTTTTGGCTTACGTTTTCTTTATTTTATGTCCAGAAAAGTGATACATGTTCAAATCTAGGTCTCACAAAGACTAGCAAGCTCTTTTAATGAGTAAAAAATTGAAATTCTCAGTGTACCCTGTCATAGCATAAATGGTAGTCCAGTCTATTGTCTGGGTGATGCAGTTTGCATTCAACAACTACTAAGCTAAAAGTTGATGGTTTAAACTCACCCAGAAGTACCATGGAAGAAATACCTGGTTATCTGCTTTATTAAAGATTACACACACACACACACACACACACACAAACCACTGCCATCAAATCAATTCTGACTCATAGCAACCCCCATTGGCTTTTCAAGGAGTAAGTCTTTACAAAAGTAGAGTGCTTCCACAGAGCAGCTCATGAGTTTGAATGGCCAACCTTCTGGATAGCAAATACCTTAGGCACTGAACCACCAGAACTCCTTTGGTAAAGATTACAGCCAAGAAAATCCTACCGAGCAGTAACTACTTTGTAATACATGGGGTCACCATTAGTCAGATTGATTGACAGTAATGGGTTTTGTTTGTTTTGGGCTTGAGTGCTGTATAATGCATGTACTGTTACAGGCAGGATAGAAAACCAGGCCTGTCCCCAACACAGATATGGTGATAATGACTATGACAAAATGTTTGTGGCTTTTTTGTTTGTTTTTTGCTTTTTCTTAGTGAAATGTAAGATAATATTGCATCTTAAAATCAACAGCATCTTAAACTCAGGTACAAGGAGAACAAAGCACAATGAGCACTTCAGTAAGTGACCCAGCTTCACATTGCCCAGACAGAACCTGAGCTTGCCCAGCCAAAGGCTTGAAAATGGAGTTGTCCCTGAGAAAGCATGACAGCTTTGGAGGAGGAGGAATTCCAACCTTTGCCTGTGGTCTATGATTTCTGAACCCCTGAGACTTTGTCAAGCTCCCCAAGCACTTCCAGATGAAGAGAGAAAAAAACAGAGCTGTGAGCTTTGGCACAACAGTTCTTTGGCAAGGAATATGGTGGAAGACTTGCCCACCAAGTGGCTTAGAGATCTTAGTTGAATGTGAAATGGATTCTCTTTCAAGGTGATGATGGTCCATTCTGAACACCACTTAATGGCTCATGCCTTCCCTGATAATCTGTTTGGAACTAGATGCTGACTTTTGGAAACCTGGGGAATGGCTCCACCTGATATCCTAAGACACATCTGTCCCTGCCTCTCTCCTAAGCCTAGTTTAGCAGAAAAGTCACAGGCTTCTGAGAAGACCAGAACAAAACTGTGTTCATACCCCAACTCCCACATGTATTAGTCACATGTGGACAAGCTACTTAATCTCTTTGGGTCTTAGTTAATTTCTCTCTCTTCCTTTATTTTTCTTCCTCAATTCCTATGCCATTCTTGCATCCTTTCTTTCTTTAATTTACAAACTCTTACATAGCACTTAAAACCACTATCATCAAGTCGATTCAGATTCATAGTTACCCTCATAGGGTCTCCAAGGTTGTAAATCTTTATGGAAGTTGATTGCCTCATCTTCCTCCCATGCAGCAGCTGTTAAGTTTGAACTGCTGACCTTCTGGTTAGCAGCCAAATGCCTTACCCACTACACCACCAGACCTCCTTTATATAGCACTTACTGCATGTCAAACACTGTCCCAAGTACTCCACAAAATTGACCCCCCCAAAAAAACCAAAAAACTTATGTAGTAGATACTACCCTTTCCATCATCCTCATTTTATAGACAATGACACAAAAGCAAAAAGAGTTTAAGTAACTCACCTGAGTTCACACAACTAGTAAGTGGCCAAGTTGGAAGACATTCTATTTTGTTGGATAGCCTTCAATAAACCATCTGGACAGCTATGGTGCAGGGTGTCCTAAAGCAATGTTGAAAGCCCTGAATCTACACAACTCCAAGGAACCTGGGTCCAGTTTGATCCAAACTGGAAGATTTTCTTTTCCACAAAAACTTAATTAAGATGCCATCTCCTTATTGCTGCAATTTGGAATGGTAGCCAACAACATTTCAGGCAATCAATCCAGTTCAAGTTCAGTTATGGAAGGCTAAATGCTTCAAATCTGAACTTGGAGCAATTACAGGGGTAAAGACTGAGAATTGCCTGGAGCTAAGACCAAATTAAGCAAGCTGAGATGTCACTTTGAGGACTAAGATGCACTTGACCCGAGATGTGGTATTTTCCATCACTTCATATGCATGCAAAAGCTGGACAGTGGATAAAGAAGAGTGAAGAATTGGTGTTGGTGAAGAATATTAAATATACTTAGACTGCTAGAAGAATAAACAAATTTGTCTTGTAAGAAGCTGAAATGCTCTTCAAGACTTCATCCCATGTACTTTAGATATGTTATCAGGAGGAGCTAGTTCCTAAAGAAGGACATTATGCCTGGTGAAGCAAAGGGTCATGGAAAAAGAGGAAGACCATCAATGAGATGGGTTGACACAGTGGCTGCAAAAATCGGCTCAAACATAGCAACAATTGTGAGGAAGGCACAGGCTGGGCAATGCTCGTTCTGATATACATAGTCAGAACCAACTGAACAGCACCTAACAACAACAACAGGGCCAAACCTCCTTATCCAAGGGCATGAATATTCTACTGTAGACTGGTGTGGGATGCCAAGAAGCAGATATGCAGAGGCTGAAAAATAAAAGAAGGGAAATCTTTGATGGACTGGAAGAGAAACCACTTTCTTAGACACACATAACAAAAGACAGTGAATAATTTAGCAACCGGAAATTAACATTCCTAATCATTGTAGATAATCTTATGCTAACTGAACAATAAACAGCATGCGATTCTCATTCTAAAATTTGGACTCATACTTCTCAACTAACTTTTTTGTCACATTCACAAATTTCAGAGTGAACATTCTTGGAGTATGATAGTCTGAGATAGCTATCAGGATTGAGTGGAATTCCCTTGTCCATTTTGTTGCCAAAGTGGACTATAGACCCATTTTGAAAAATAATGTTTTATTGTGTTTTTATGAAAATTTACATGGTACAATAGATTCCCCTTTGGCAATTTCCACACAAATTGATAAATGATATTATTTTCATTTCACATTGTATCAATATTCTCATGAATTGTGCTCAGGCGTTCCATTCTCAGTACTCTAGTTTCCCTGCCCCCTTATTTTCTCATCTTTGCTTTGGATTAAATGGTGACCTTTTGGTGGTGTTTTTTTTTTTTTTTTTGGTAGAACACTGATATTATATCCCTTATTTTGTTAGTCACTTTCCTTTTCTGTTAGAAGATAATCTCTAGGGATAATTTTGATTCAAGGTTTAAAGAGCATCCAGGGTGATAGTCTTAAGTAGTCCTCTGTTCTGAGGTGGCCCAATTAGCCTGGTCAGTTTTTAAAATTTTGAGTTTTGTTCTGCATTTTTCTCCTATCCTAACGAGGATCACCTATTGCTCCCCCAGTCAGGTCAATCAGTGGCACCATCTAGTTCTGGACTCAGGAAAGCTGAATTTGTGGCTCACCTAGGCTATCAGACTTGTAGACTTGTTCTTCTCTGGTTTTGATTATTTTCTTGTTCTTTTGCTCCTGATGAGTACAGACCAACCTATAGCTATGTGTTAGATGGCTTCTTATTGTTGTTGTTGTTATGTACTGTTGAGTCGGACCCGACTCATCGTGACCCCTCCTTGGGTTTCCGAGGTGGTATTTCTAAGGAAGTAGATTGCCCAGTCTTCCTTCCCAGAAGTGGCTAGTGAATTTGAACCACCAGCCTTCTGGTTAGCAGTCAATTGCCTTAGGCATTATACCATCAGAGCTCCCAAAGAAATATGTAAGTAGATTGCCCAATCTTCCTTCCAAGGAGTGGCTGGTGATTTGAACCGCCAGCCTTCTGGTTAGCAGTCAAATGCCTTAGGCACTACGCCAAGGACATCCTGTTTCCCTGCGATGCAGAACATGAACTTTGTGAGCTATATAATTCCAATTGACTGAGTTCCCATGAGACTACAGTCCTAAGACTTCAAACCCAGAAAACCTACCTTGGAAAGTATTTGGTCATGTCTGAAGTTATCTGTAGTTGTGTCTTCAATGAATGTGTGTGTCTGTCTACACATATCTGTATTTACACGTACATGTAGATACTTCTCTCAATTCTCGTGTATGTGTACAACTATACCTGCCTGTATATGTGTATGCTTCCATGCATCCTTATGTGATCCTAGACTCATTTTTTGTTCTTTGTTGGACTTTTGTCATCCTATGTATGTCCAACTCTTTGGCACAGGCATCCTTTTCTCATGAGTGCTTCTCAGCAACATCATTTATTTTGATCATGCTGTGCTCACTGCACTCACATTCAGTGCTACTTTTTCCATCACCAAAATAATAAGTATTTATGATCTATAATGTGCTTTTCCTTCCCTCCTCTCCTCTCCCTGGTAACTACCATAGAACATTATAGATAAGCCCATTTTTGAATAGTACCTTAGCTCATTTCTGTCCCAAGCAGGGGTGGTCACAAGGTCATGAATATCATATAAACAACTGTCTTGAGACCAAAGAAGTTATCCAGCTGGAAGAAATTGCACACTAAACCATATATTCCTTCTCATTCATTCAGCATGCCTCGAGTGCTTGCTACTCATCATTCTAGGTGCTAGGAATAATGCAGAGGACTGACCCCAATTCTTTCTTCAACCCTAGAATTTGTAATCTAGTTTATACACCATCTAAGTCTGTGGCCTCCCAATGAGGATGATTTGGTAATGTCTGGGGACAATGTTGGTCACAGCTAGGGGATTTCCTACTGACATCTATTGGATAGAGTCTAAAGATGCTGCTAATATTCTCCAGTGCAGAAAAGCCCTCTGCAACAAAGAATCATTCCCTGAAACTATTACTATGAGGTACTTTTAAAATCTTAACCTAAAAATATCCCCTGGAGTCTTCTTAAAACCAAATAATAGTTTAGCTTAATCAGTAAAAAATGTCTGCCTTGAGCCTCACACTTTTTTAAGAATTATCTCTATGGGATCAAATTGACAACAGCAACTTAGAAAAGATTAGATAGGAACTTTAGGGGACAGTGAGTTTATGCTAATGAGGGAGGAGCAACTCAGAAAATGATCGTGAGAATGGCTGCAGTACTCAATGAATGTCCAAGTACTCAAGTATCCTTGAGCACTGCATTCTTTAACAACAGCAACAACAAAAATCAACGTGAAATCAAATGGTCAGTAAATACTCTAAAGCGTAGATGACAAGGTTGGGGGCTGTGAGACTGTTAATGAGAACAAAGCAACTAGAATAGAAATAAAGAGAAAATGAATACAATATGGAGAATGTAACCAACTCATTGAACAGTATGTGTAGAAATTGTTGAACATGAATCTAATTTCCTGTTCACACTTCCACCAAAAATACAATAAAATATTATTTTTTCTAAACAAGAGACAGAGTAAAAGCCATCCTGATGCACTGACAACTACTTGGAGTTGGAGCACTGAATACCTTTGGGAAAATAATTAAAGGAATATTAAAAAAAATAAACCCACCATACTGAGTACCTATTGTGTGCCAAGCACTGAGATGGAAACTGGAAGCATGATGGTAAATAATAAAAATGTTGTCCCTGCCCTCAAGAGCTCAACATCTGCCTGAAGATACACACGAGTAAACAAAGCATTGCAGTGCAGTGACTTAGAAGCACTGATGGAGACAAGCACAGGATGGTATGAGGACTTGATAGAGCTATTGGGTACAAGCAACAGAAACTGATTTGGGTTTATTTGACCAGAAAAGGAATCTATTGTAAAGATTTCAGAGGGCATGAAGAACAAGGCTCCGAAAACAGCAAGGCTCAGCAGAAGCTCTGTCTCAAACAGGGAAAGCACTGCAGCCAGTCAGCATAAAATGGCCACTACAGTTGAACGCCGTTACTCCAGCACTGTGTACTGCAAGCTACACTCCTGACTCCCACCTCCACACCTTGGAGTTGGCATGTTACCTCCACAGCTGTGAGAGAGTTTCACCACTGTTGCAGTTACTTTAGCTCCCCAGCTCCACAGCAAACTGAAGAGAAGTCTTTGGATTAGATTAGATGAGCCTGGATCACTTATCCTAACTCTAGCTGTAAGGGATGCTGGGATAGTGAGTGGCTGACCATTTGAGTTGCTACAGTTAACAGATTCTATCTCCCACCACCAAGTCTCTTAGGGTACTTTGTTCAAATGTTACCTTTTCAGTGAGACCTTCTGTGACCACCCTATTTAAATTCTAACACTTCCCTCTCCCAGAACTCTTTATTACCCTTCCATGTTATATTTCTCCTAATGGCGCTTGTCATCTTGTATACTAAATGTTTATTTATTTAGATGCTAATTTTCTCCCTCCACTTAAATGTAAGCCCCAGAGGGAAAGGATCCATGTCTGGCTTACTCACTGCTGTATCGCCAATGCCAAGAGTAGTGCCTGGCACATACTTTGTTGTTGTTGTTTGCCATCGAGTCAGACCTGACTCATAGAGACCCCTCCTTGGGTTTCCGAGGTGGTATCACTACAGAAGTAGATTGCCCAACCTTCCTTCCGTGGAACATACTAGGCCCTGAATAAATACTGCTAAATAAATGAGTAAGTGAATGGATTCTTCAAATGCAGGAAGATCACAGATCACACCTCAACCAGTTCATTACAGAGAACAAATGAGAAAGACACATAAAATAACCTAGCCTGAGGGGGAAATCAGAGAGGGCTCCCTGGAGGAAGCAATAGCTGAATTGAATCTTCAGAAGAAGCAATGCAGATAAATCACGAGAGCAAGACTTAAGTAATTGTGTGGGATTCCAGGGCCATGTAGCTTTACGGGTTGGCAGGGTTCTGGGATGAGATCCCTTCAGCCAAGCTCTCGGCATCTTTTCAGTATCAAAGAGACACGGGGTTAGATCAGTGCAGCATCAGGCTTAACCACAAAAGGCCACTATCCAGGGCTGGAAGGTGGATGGAATCTGACCAGCAGCACCCATAGGTGGTACCGGTGAGTCCCTTACAGAGTGCAATGGTGGGTTCCAAGGAACACCTGGAACCTTAAACAAAAGGGTGCTAGTCTGGACATTATTTTGCAGAAAGGCAGTCAGAGCAGTGAGAGAATAAATAATGATCAAGCCTATGAGGCAAATGAGTTTTTCGAAGGTTTAAAGATGCTGGTGTTATTACCTGGATAGCTTTTTGTTTAAGTGATTATGTTGCCGTAGAACTTTTTGTCATTCATCAAAATTCACAGGATGTGGAAGGCGAGGAAAAAAAGAGTAGGTGGCAGGGTTATTACTTGAAGTTCTATTCAATAAATATAATTTATTTTTCTATAGAGTCCTTTCTACAAAATATTGCCAGCGGCTTTACGGTCCAACAAGACTGAGTTTGAATGACTTAAGTTATTTGCTTTCAGACCAAATGGACTTTTATGAACATTTTGACTTCTCCCTGTACTAAATGAAGTGATATACAGCTCTTCTCTGCATAATGTCTGTCACAGCTATTATCTTGTCTCTCCTTAGCTCTTTCGTGGAGCTCCAGAAATGACATAAAGTGATAATTGCTACAGTATTTCCCTCATGGAGAAAACTGGCTTTTACAAGATACTAGGGTGGTGCAAGGAACTGTGGTTAGGCATTCAGCCATTAACCAAAAGGTTGGAGGTACAAACACAAGCAGCTCTGTGGGAGAAAGATGTGTAGTCGGCTCCCACAAAGATTGGTGAACAAAGTTCGACTTTGTCCCACAGAGTCACTATGAAGTGGACTCAATCAACAGTCACAGGTTTAGTCTGGGTTTGGGAGGGCACAGTGGGGAAGAAGGTAGCTGAACAGGACAAGATATTGATGAGGCTGCATCAAGTTCAACCCACCCAACCCCAACTATAGGACAGACAGTGTTATCAGGAGGGGCTAGTCCCTAAAGAATGACATTATGCCTGGATATGCAGATGTCACATATATACAGCTCATTACCCTGTGTCTCACCTCACTTCCCTATAATGTCCAAATAAGAAGTAATGAAAAAGCAATTTAAATGTTTCCCTGGTTTCTCCCAAACATGGTGAGAGGAGAAAGATCTACCCAATGCACATGCAGGAGTCCCTGAGTGGCGCAAACAGTTAAGTGCTCGGCTGTTAATTAAATGATTGCCAGTCGAAGTTTAAATAAGTGCCTCCGAAAAAAGTCCTGGCAACCTACTTCTGAAAAATCAGCCATTGATAACCCTATGTAGTGCAGCTCTCCCCTGACACAGGAAGTTGCCAGGAGCTGGAACGGACTCGATGGCAACTGGTTTATACACGGCAAAATGCCTTTCAAAAACCTTCCCCCACAGCTGTGTGTCTTTCCTCATTCAAATCTCTAAAAATAACTCATAAACTAAGCTATGGCAGGCTGTCTACCTTTTTCTCCTTCCCTCTCTTAGGCTCAGCAATCTGGCTTCTTTCAGTTTTCCTTTTCTGCTATCATCTACAAACTGCACAAGAGGGAGAGCAAGGTGAGCCTGGGGTAGAAAAAGATGCTGAAGACTGATAATTGCATATGGACTTTTATAACCTGTCACAGATTCTCCCTCCAAGGAGCGTCCGCTCTGAGCACAGTTGTGGTTTGATTAAACGTAGTGTGTAAGATACTATGTTATCATCAGGACTCCTTGTTTGTCTATAAATTAGAATTGCACAAAAATAACAAACACCTATGTATAATTTAGGAGCTCTGGTAGC
>NW_006922057.1:1638682-1654551 GCF_000298275.1 Orycteropus afer afer | reverse complement strand
TATAATTTAGGGAGCTCTGGTAGCGTAGTGCCTAAGGCACTTGACTGCTAACCAGAAGGCTGGCGGTTCAAACCCACCAGCCACTCTTTGGAAGGAAGATGGGGCAATCTACTTCCGTAGTGATACTGCCTCGGAAACCCAAGGAGGGGTTGCATGAGTCGGGCCCGACTCGACAGGACATAACAACAACAACAACAATGTATAATTTAGCATGGAGTGGCTGGGTGATATAAACGGTTAAAAAAATTTGGCTGCTAACCAGAAGATCGGAGGTTGAAATCTATCCAGAGATGTTTCAGGAAAAAGGCCTGGTGATCTACTTCTGAAAACTCAGTCACTGAAAACGCTATGGAGCTCAGTCCTACTCTGAAACAAATGGGGTTACTGTGGGTCGGAATTACAGCAACTGTTTTCTTTATAATTTCCCATGAGGAAGAAGACTGAATTACCTCAAATGTGACTGAGGGATGCCTCTCTCTTTGTGTGAGTGGAGAAAGTCCCAGAGAAATGGACCTGGTTTCTCCTGATTCCCTTAGGCAGTGACCACTTGGCCCATGTTCTTCAACATAAGTCGAATCACCATTTTTGTCTAGAGTCTTTAGTTCCTGCTGGATTTTGATTGGGGAGAAAATAAGCATCCTCCAACGTTTAGTGTCCCAACCAGTTACACATCATTGAAGTGTGTGTTTTGTGGGCACTCTCTGGCCCTGTTCTCTGAGAACTGTCTTGTCTCACAGGTTGAGATGTCAGCAACTCTCTCCATTGTAAGTGATGCTACCTCTGCCTGGCCACAGCTGATTAGATATGAGAAAACTCCAGCCAGCTAAGCCAAGCCATTGACTGGGATAAGCCAATCTTCCTCTTGCAAATTTGGGACTGGCACCCATGGAGAGTGTATTAATTAGCTGTGGGTTCACCGAGGTATTGAAAATTACATGCCCAGAGAAAGTGACAGACGTAGAAATAGAGAGAGTCTTCCTTTGGTGCCTGCTGGCATTTCTGTTCCTGGGATGACCATATTTGCTCTTCCTGGGTCCTGTGAGATACCCACAAATCCTTCCCAAAACAGCTCCCTTTTCAGTTAAGCTATGTAGAGTGAATTCTATTCTCTGTAACCCAATGTGTTAAGATAACCCATTGCAATATTAATTTCTCTTGTTTCCCTGCTAGAAAAGAGAAAGATGAAAAGGTAATTTTCTCTTACTCCACACCTCCTGAGAGAACAGCCACATTGTTGTTTATGTCTTACTGTCTTAAGAGTGCAGTGTCCAACATGGTAGCCACTAGTCACATGTAGCTGTTGAGTGCTTGACAAGTGGCTAGTCTGAATGTTTTGACTATATTGGGTTAAATAAAATATATTATTAAAATAAACTTTATCTGTTTAATTTTACTATTTTATCACTGCTACTAAAAATTTTTAAATTATATATGTGACTTGAATCATATTTTATAAGACAACACTAGTTGAAGACCTAGGCTAGTCTTAGGGGAAAGGGGCTATAGCCAGAGCTTCTTTGAAATCCAAGAGTCCTTCTGAGAAAAGCACATGCCCCCCCCCCCAGCTTCAATTGTTAGGTTGGACTGAGAGGGGAGAAAAGCTGGTGTTGTGAATCGAGGAAGGAATAGAGTGCCATCCTGGGAGAAAACTGGAGTTCCTGGGTAGTGCAAGTGTTAAAGCACTAGGCTGCTAACCAAGAGGCTGGAAGTTAGAGCACAGTCAGAGACACCTTGGAAGAAAGGCCTGGTAATCCACTTCAGAAGAATCAACCACTAAAAACCCTATAAAGTATAAATCCCCTCTGAGGCACATAGGGCTGCCATAGTCAGAAATGACTCAATGGCAACAGCATTGCTAGTTTTTGTTTGTTTGTTTGTTTTACTGGTGGAAGGGAATTAAAGTTCCTAGGATTGGGAGGGGAGCTCTGGTGGCGTAGTGCCTAAGGCACCTGACTGCTAACCAAAGTGCTGGTGGTTCAAACCTTCCTTCCAAGGAGTGGCTGGTGGGTTTGAACCACCAGCACTTTGGTTAGCAGTCATAATGACCTCTTGGGTTTCTGAGGCAGTAACACTACAGAAGTCGGGTCCGACTCAAGGGCACATAACAACAACAACAACAACAAGGATTGGGAGAAAGGAGAAAGGTAGATTCCATAAGCCCTGGAGACCTATGTTCTTCTCCTCTCAAGTTCTCTGAAGAAGACAAAATTTCTGCTGGGGTGATACCTGGATTGTGGAGGTGATCACCACGGACTTGAAGACTTCAGGGAGGTCCCTGTATCTCAAAATCATTGTAGGGAGCATCTGCCAAAACAGAATAGGACCATGCCCTACCTGGCATCATAAAAGATCCTGGATTAGATACAATGTTATAGAGTCACTGTGAGGCAGAATTCACTCCCTGAAAGTGAGGTGGTTTTTTTTTTTTTTTTTTTTTTTTTTTTTTTGCATAGGGTGGGGGAGGAGGCCCAGTGATGGTAGATATTGCATATCTCATCATTCATGTGGTTGAGGACTCATAGCCAGATGTAATCCGATTTAGAAAAAATGAGAAAAACTATGTGAAGTTCTCTGCATTCTAGCCCTGCAGAATAAATTCAAGAATAATCTGTGGCGGTGTGTAGTAGAGCTGACAAGGGGCAAGGTTGTGGACATTGCTTGGTCACAGCCACTACCCAGAGGGACCGAGTATTTGAACCTGTGGGCTTGGGACCATAGTCACAGGGGACATCAAGCTCAATTGGCATAACATGCTATACAAAACATTGTTCCACCTCCTACTTTAGCGAGTAGTGACTGGGATCTTAAAAGCTAGCAAGCTGCCATCTAGATGCAACGATGGGTCTCTCCTCGTCCAGAGCAAAGAAGAATGAAGAAAACCAAAATCATGGAAACAATTAGTCCTAGCAACTGATATACCATCTGATCTGCAGCCTATACAACTATGAGACCAGAAGAACTAGATGGTGCCTGGCTACCACTGTCATCCACTTGGAAGGGGATCTATGTAGGAGATCCTTGATAGAGAGGGAGAACAATGTGGAACAAAACTCAAAATCATTTGGAGAAAATAAAAAGGGAGGGACCAGGTTTGCTGGTCTGATAGAGCCTGGTGGAACCGCTGAGACTATGGCCCCTAGCTCCCCTTCAGGTCTGGAATTGAACCCACACCTGTGGTTTCCAGCCAAGCAAAAGAGAAGCATATGAATTGAACACTTCCCTGAGGTGGATTCACTCCTTGGAGAGAATAATCATGGGAGAAAGAAGGGCTGCTTGTGCACAGGGAGACAGCTCAGGGGGCAGGAGTGCATGGACGGATGGAAACAGGGAAGAAAGAGGTAACTATGGGGAGGAAGTGGGAGGGGAGTTGTTGCATTGTGGTAAATTATGATCATGTCATGAGACAAAGTGTATGTAAACTGCTGTATGGAAAGTGAATTTGCTCTGTAAATTTTCACCCAAATCATCATCATCATCATCATCATCATCATCATCATCATCATCATCATCTGTGGTGAAAGCAGCCATGCACCTGCATGTCTTCAAAAATTTATCCAGGACATCTGAAGTCATAGGCCCAGGCCTTTTTGCACCTGCTTGATTGCAAGACTTCTCCCCTGCTGCCTTAGCCTAAAGCATCAAGACTCATGTGTTTTCCAGCTGGATACCTCTGCTTAGGAACATACTAGGATCTTCCACAGGCTAGAGGCCAAGAAAATTCCTAATAATGCAAAAGCATCCATCATGAAACATCAGGACTTAGAAGCATCTTTGTTGTTGTTGTTGTTATGTGCCCTCGAGTTGGACCCAACTATAGCGACCCCTCCTTGGGTTTCCAAGGCGATATCACTACGGAAGTAGATTGCCCCATCTTCCTTCTGAGGAGTGGCTGGTGGGTTTGAACCACCAGCCTTCTGGTTAGCAGTCAAGGCCTTAGGCACTATGCTATTAGAGCTCCTTGAAGCATCTTTAGGGATAACATAGTCAACTCCCTCATTCTCCTGGAAAGAGAAAAATCTTTGACAGGAGGAAAGTAGGACTTCCTGCAGGTCACACAAGCAGAAGTCACACCTCTAACTTGAAGGCATTCCTCTACTCTCCTCAGCATCTCAGATGACCCTAGAGCTGGTCCTCAACACTGCAACCTTATGTTTTCCTCTTGCCAAAGAAACCACACAATTTGCAAGATGCCAGACAGAGCCTTTCTAGCCAGAAAACACGTACATCTCTAATTTGAGACATTAAAATTCTGCAGGGAGGAAATTATTTTTACAGACTATACACATGTACATACACTGTATTAGATTAACATAGAAGTTTAGTTGCTGTAACTAAGACTCCCCTCCCCCCCCAAAAAGTGCCTTAAATAAGAAGTTCATTGTTGTCTCATGAAACAGTCGTAGAAGCAGATCACGACTAATATGGAGGCTCCAGAATGCTGGGATTCTTCTATCTTATTGCTCTTAGGGTGTTGCCTTTGACTGCATGGTACATTTTGGATCATCCTCACACCTGCATTTCAGCCAGCGGGAACAGGGAAAAAGGAGGAATAAGGAGGGCACCCCCCCCACACTGCGTGCCTGTTAAAGGCATGACCCAGAAACTGTTCACATCATTTGTGCTCACACAGCATTGTCCAGAACTTAGTCACATGGATGTACCACAGTGCAGGAGAGACTTGAATGGAACTTCTATTCTGAGAAGCCAAGTGCCTAGCAAAAAGTGTATTCCACGAAGTACTAGAATAATGGATTAGGGGGAAAACTAGCAGACTCTTCCATATCCCATACTCATGGATACAGCTACTCAGGTGCCCATACAGACACATAAACAAACATGTGCAAATAGAAACATACTCACATATCCATTCCTGAGCATAGTACCTATGCACGTATATACACATGTATATGCTGTACAGTTCTAGACACACTTGCATGTCCATCCCCACATTAGTCCCTGCACATATATAGAAGCACACACATTTCAATACAGTAATGCAACTAATCCACAAGTACTCATGCATGTACACATGCATATGTAGGGTTCCTCCAAAAACCATCATTCTGACATCCTACTCTGCAATGTGTGGGGAATCATACTTCATCCTCACAGGCCCCCACTCAGTGGGGATTCCTCTGTTCTCTGTCTAGAACACACATTCTTTTTTTCCCTCATATTCAGAGAACATTTACATTGAAAGGCATTTAGAACTAGATCAAGGATACACAATACAACAAATGTAAACCAAAATGGTTTACATTACAGAAGGGTGGGAGAGATGGCACAGTGATGCTTATACAGATGATGCTCCCCACCCATAGCACTGGGCAGTTAACACCTCACCCTCTCTATTGGCAGTCTGTCCATTGCATGGGCTGCTCTATGCCCCAAAAGACATGTAGAGAAGAGCACCAAGATTAAGAAGACTTCTGCGGCCAACTGTTACGGGAAGCAGCATTAGAAGCAAGATGGGATATTGTGAAGCACCCTAGCAGGTCCCTGCATATTTTCTGACACACAGTATTCCTTCAGTGGATATCTATTGGATAGATGGGTGGGTCATAGATGGACAGATAGCACAGAACATTCTATACCTCAACCTCATTTCACTCCACCTATCATGAACATAGTGTTGTTGTTGTTATTTGCCGTCAAGTCAGACCTGACTCATAGAGACCCCTCCTTGGGTTTCTGAGGCAGTATCACTACGGAAGTAAATTGCCCAACCTTCCTTCTGAGAAATGGCTGGTGGGTTTGAACCTCCAGCCTTCTGGTTAGCAGTCAAATGCCTTAGGCACTATGCTATCAGAACTCCCATGAACATTGTAGGTGCTTAAAAAAAAAAAAAAAAGTCAGCTGGCTGGCTGATTGGGTGAATCAATAAATGATTTTCCATTCTTGTTGGAAAATGAGAGTTTTCTCCAAGCAACATGTTGAGTTAAGTAAAGCAAAGTAGCAGGGAAGAGAGGAATTAGCATTTACTGGCATTTAGTATAAGGTCCCTGAAAGGAAGGCACAAATAATTTGCACTCAGCTGATAGCCAAAATATTAGTGGTTCGAATCCACCCAGTGGCAATGCTGAAGAAAAGTCCTGGCAATCTGCTTCCATAAAGATCATAGCTGAGAAAACCCTATGGAGCAATTCTACTCTGTAACACACAGGGTCACAATGAGTCAGAACAGACCTGACAACAGGAAACAGCCACAAATTGTCCGAATGTTAGGCTGGATGGTTGCATTGCCACCTTAAAAGAACTCTGTGAGGTAGCCTCTATCATCTTCCCCGTTTTACAGTTGATAAAACAGGCAGAGAGAGATTATGTGTCTAGCCCAAGGTCACTTGCCCAAGCCAGTAAGTGGGAGAATAGGGATTTGACCCCACAGCTCCCTGACTCCTGCTCACTATCATGCTGTATTGTAGAATGTTTTCTCCACTGTAACAGTATAGAAGCCCAGTTTATGTGGCACATGAGGATGAAATGGCTCTGGCTGTTTTGACTCAGGATCCCAGAGCTTTGCTGTACCCCATCACTCTCCTTGTCTAAGACATCTTTATGGACCCCAAGAGCCTCTGAAGCACAAAGTGAAAACCACTGCTCTAAAGGATACTCCAGAGCTCATCTTAGCTCTGTGCTTAAAAGCTGCCCAGCCCACCACATCCAGAGATGAAATTACATCCTCCAAAAGCTTCCACCCAGTGATGCAATAAAAAGAATCCAGACTGCCTTGAGCTTGGATACTAGCTCTCTTGCCTCATCAATTTGAGCTTCAGTTTCCTCAGGTGGAAACTGGGCATAATAATGTCAATTTCATAGGGGTGAAGTTAGAAGAAAGGAAATGATGTGTGTGAAGTACTTAGCTCTGTGCACAGTGCATATAGTATGTACTCAGTAAAGGTCAGCTGGTGGTCACAACAGTGGAGGAAGCCTTGGACTGTTCTATTCCTCTAGATCTACAGGTGGTAAGTCTTTCCTTTCTTTCTCTCTTATAGCAGCATGATATGGTAAAAAATAATTCCCCTGCTAAAGGAGTAGGGAGGCCACATTTTTTTACCTCCTCTAACCACCCAAGAGGAAGACAGAATCACCATCAGTAGCCCAAGGCCTATTCCTGTGAGGCCAGACATGCTGCCTCCCTCCAGCCCTTTCACCAACCCTGACACCAACCCTTCCTCCTGCAGCACTCACCACCTTTCTGCTGGGTTTGATAATTCACTGCAGTGAACTCACAGATTATGGGGTTTATTAGGGAAGCACCAGGCTACAATTCAAGTTCAGGAAAAACACCCAGTCTCTCTCAACCCACCGTTTCTCAGCCAACAGCCTCTCTCAGCCACTCTCCCAGCAATGCATGTCTCTCAGTGTCTCTCTCAGCAGCACATTCTCTCAGTGTCTCTTTCTCAGCAGCACGTATTTCTCGGGAGTGTGTTTCTCTCAGGAGCACATTTCTCTCAGCTAGCAGTCAGAGAGACTCCTGCCTCTAGGAGGCCTCCTTTTCAGCCTAGCAGAGTGGCCAAACTAACCAATCATAACATCAGAATTCTAAGCACCTGAGAGAGAGCGAACTTCCTGAAACATTCCTCTGTGCCACTGCTCAACAGCAATATCCCAGGTGGATAAATTTAGCAATCAGGAGCTCCTCAGTTGCTCACAGCAAATTCCACCATGGAGTTTACAAAGACTTATGGCTAAAAAAGCCATATCAGGTAATATACTACACCGCACCCCCAAAAAAACCTCCCACCCAGTTTCCATTGTAACAATTCCAACTCACAGCAACCCCTTGTATGCAGAGTAGGCCTATGCTGCAGGGGCTTTCACAACCGTGACCTTTCAGAAAGATATCGTCAGGTCTTTCTTCTGAGGTGCCTCTGGGTGAGTTTGAACCTCCAGCTTTTCAGTTAGCAGTCGAGTGCTTAACCATTTCTGCCACCCAGGAACTCCTTAAAAAAAAACTCACTGCCATCAAATCAGTTCCAACTCCTAGCAACCCCTATTAGGTTTCCAAGGCTATAAATCTTTACAGGAGCACACTGCCCCATCTTTCTTCCATGGAGTGGCTGGTGGGTTCTAACCCCGACCTTTTGGTTAGCAGCCAGGTGCCTTAACCGGTACACCACCAGAGCTCCTTCCGGACTCCTTAGGTAGATTTAAATTAGAATGGCAGCTCTTTTATTTACTAGCTGTGTGACTCTAAGTGAGTCACTTAACCTCTCTGAACTTCCATTTTTGCTTACTTACATATGGATAACATCTCCTAGCTTACACTGTGAGAAGCAACTGGAATGGAGGATGAAACTTGCTACACAGGAAATATTCAATACAAAGCATTCTTCTTCCCTTCCTATTACCAAGGCTTGGGGGCTCAGGGTAAAAGCAGACTGGCCCCAACCCACGTGAGTTTCACAGATGTTTTCCTTAAGTTATTGATTTCACAGCCACTTCTCACCCCTGGGTTTCTCCTTCTCTCCTTCCCACCAGGCTCAAAGACCTGCTGGCTTCATTTCATTTGCTGTGTGACAGCTCCCTCTTTGTTATTTATCTCCAAACAACGAGGGAGAAAGAGTGGGCTGGCTCTTGCCTTAGGGAGCCTATCCTCTTAGATAGAAATTGTTCCTCTGGCTAGCCCAGACAGAGGAGGGTGGACGTGGAGCCCTGGATGAATGTCTCCAGACTCCTGTCCCACACTGTTGGTCCAGGGGAGGAGGTGGGACACGGAAGCTCTATCAAGCAGTTGGCTCCACAGAGAAATATGAGGAGTAGCTGGGATTCCTGGAAAAATGGCATGCGAGAGGAGGCCTTTCACTGCCAGGAAGACAATTTACTAGTGCACAGCACCATCTAAGTAATAACACCCAGACGTCCTCAGGACACCTCTATTATCTTGTGAGGAGTAGCTCTGGGTGAGGCCCAGGCAGAATCCATAAAGGGGAGAGGTAATTAGCTGTCACAGCTGCCTTTGCAGCTGTCACCAGGGTTTAGGTTTCTCTCTTTCTATGGATGGCTCACTCCAGAGTGTACGCACGCAGAGGGGAAGGCGAAGCTCTAAGCTCAACATTTATTACATACATGAGAGAAAATAACAGTCATGGGTAATACTTTATGAGTACTCAGAAGGTGCCTCGCTTTCTTCCAAGGGTTTTTCAAGAACTGAGCCTCACAATTTAGAGGGTAGGTACTACTAGGGTTCCCATGTACAGATGTGGAAACTTCGGGCACAGGGATGCACAGCTGGGAAGTGCGTTCCCACAGCTGGGAAGTGGCAGAGCTTGAATTCAAACCCAGGTTGTTAGGCTTCAGAGCTCTGGCTCTCAATGACTGCTCAGCCTCAGAGTTCAAAGGCAGGACTTCCCGGACTCAGCAATGGAGTCCAAATTTCCTGTCTGGCAGGCAACATTACTTCCTTTTTTCTTTCAACAAGCATGTCCTGAGCACCCTGATGCTATGAAATCAGATCAAGATTCTGCACAGAGAGATTAAACATATGCATATAACATAGAATATTAGGCACTGTGCATGAATTCATTTTATCTGTAACACAACTTTGGGAAGTAGGTGTAATTATTATCCCCATTTCATAAATTAGGAGACTGAAGTACAAAAGTTCAATGATGTGCCCAAGTTCACAGCAAGTGGCAGAGGCAGAAATGGAAACCTTTTAGGCCCCCCCTCCCCAACCCAACACCCTTCCCTACCCACCCACACTGCCCTATCCTGCCCTACCCCACCCTGTGCTCCACTGCTATGTAGGGTGGGAAGTAATAAGACAATGTAGGCATCCATATACAGGTAATCTGAAAAAGGGCTCAAGGGAGGCTTCCCAGATGTGGTAGTATTTAGAAGCCTGGAGGATGGAAAGGATTTGGACAGATGGGGATGCTGCAGAGAATGAATATTCAGGCAGATGAAACAGCATGAGTGAATGGATGGAGAAGAGGCCAGGTGGGCTTAGAAAGAGGACAGGCTGCAGTCCAACTTCACTGACCAGTGGACAGAGTCCTGAAGAAGGCTAGTAGAGCGAGTATCTGGAACACCAGGCTAAGAAGATTGGATGCCCTGTCATGAGTAAGTTTGGAGCCACCCAGGGGTTAGAGCAGAAGAGAGAGCTCCTCAGACCTGAGCATTCGGCTGGGAGAATAATGCAGGCAGAGGCTGAGCTCAAGGCCAGGATGGCCAAGAAGGCCATTGCACTTACTGATGATTCTGTGACATTTGAGGAATAAAGAAGAGGAGAGGGGGGAAAGGGAGGGAGAGGTATGACATCTAAGTAAAAGACAAGGAAAAGTGAGAAGAAGGAAAGAGAGAAAGGAAAGAAGGGAACATCTCTCCATGGTGCTGGGCTCATGCATTCTCTCAGTGACTTGGACACAAGATTAAATGGTGATGAATCATATAGTAAGAAGGGGTCCTCTTTAAAATTCTCTTCACTCCTTCTGATTACATCAAAGAGAAAACTTCAGTTTGGTGTTAATATGTCTTTAACCCACTTCTAATGCTAAGACACTTGCCTGCTAACCAGACAGCTGGCGGTTCAAACCCACCAGCCACTCCTCGGAAGGAAGGTTGGGCAATCCTGCTTCCGTAGTGATACTGCCTCGGAAACCCAAGGAGGGGTCGCTATGAGTCGGGGCCGACTCGACGGCACATAACAACAACAACAACAACAACAACAATGCTTACTAAGGAGCTCTGGTGACATAGTGCCTAAGGCATTTGACTGCTAACCAGAAGGCTGGTTGTTCAAACCCACCAGCCACTCCTTGAAAGGAAGGTTGGGCAATCTACTTCCATAGTGGTACTACTTCAGAAACCCAAGGATAGGTCGCTATGAGTAGGATCCAACTCAACAGCAGTGCATTGTATTTGTTGTGTTGAATGCTTACTAAGAGTCCCAGAGTGCTTCAAAGGTTAACACACTTGGCTTCTAGCTAACAGGGGAGGTTTAAGTCCACCCATACGAACCTTGAAGAAAGTCTTGCTGATCTACTTTCAAAAAATCATTCATTGAAAACACTATGGAGCACAGTGTTTACTACTACACATGTGGTGTTGATCAATTGCAATCAACTCAACAGCAACTTTTTAAAAAAAATAATAATTTAGCATGAGATGGGGTCAAGGCATTGGCATTATTTTTTTTTAGAAAGTTCTTCCAATGGTTCCAAAGCACAACCACTATGGAATAACACTGACTAAAGTCTTGAGAATATCCTATTATCTCATTTAAATCCTGCCCTATGTGCATTACTCTTGGAATGGAGACAAAATCCCCTACCTCACACCATTGCTGAGTACCAAGGAATCTGATCCTTATTTATACTCTGGGTCAGTTCCTTCTCCTGTGGATATGCCCCTCTCCACCTTCATTTCAACACCGAGAAGGCTGGGCTCATAGCACAGAAAAGTCCTTTATCATCCTCCACCTTGACCAAGACTTTCACCTAAACCACCCCTTGCTAAGGTACATCAGTTGTTAAGACCTTTCTATCCTAAGTCACACTGCTTTCCAAGGGCCCACAGCCCAAACTCTGGTAACATTACAGTTTATCCAGCATTGCTGAGATGTCTGGGGGAATCCCACGTCCTCTTCCTAACTCAGCTCAGCCCAATTCATCCTCAGTGGAGGGAAGCTAGCATGTGCTGTTCTTTTAATTAAGGCCCACATTAGTGCCAAGGCTCCAAGTGACTGAGTGTAGGAGGAGTCTCTGGAGCATGAGGCAGGTTGACAAGGAGGGAGTTGTGATGGATCTTTCCACATCAGACTAAATTTGCCTCTAACGACTTGCGATCCAGCCAGTAGTGGTAGAGGGTACCAGGGACCCCATTATGCATTTGTTTTCTCAGCAAAGCAGAGCCAATCTTTTAGGGAAAAAAACAAAAAAAAAATCTGTTCCTAAAGATGTCGTTGCCTGATACATATTCATCTACAAAACAAATTCCCAACTATAATGCCTATAAGGGACCACATAGGAAAGATAAGGGGATGAAGCAACCTAGGATGGGGACAATAGGGAGTAGAGAGGACTGCAGCAAACTAGACAGCAGATGCCTAAGGAGACAGCTGATGCCTAGCTCCAGTCATCTGTTACTCTGGGAAAAATGGTGCCTGATTTTCCAAGAGTGCAAACTCCCCATTTCAGTCAGAGTAAAAATTAAAGATCTAACAAGAGTTTACAAGACTCTTATGATCTGCTTCCCCTCCCCAACTTCCATCACCTTTATGTCCCTATCTGCCATCCCAACTCAGAAACTCTGCTGCAGACACTCTGGTCTCCTTCTGATGCTCAAACACAGCAGCCACACTCCCATCAAGACTTTTGCACTTGCTCTGCCTGCTGCCAACAAAGATCTTCCCTCAGATATCTCCATGGCTCATTCCCTCACTGCCTTCAAATCTTTGTTCAAATCTCCACTCTCAATGAAACCCACTCTGACTACCCCATTGAATATTACTGTGATTTAACACAAATAACAGTGCCTTCTATTGTTGGTTGGTTGGTTGATTGGTTTGCCAACTGTGTGAGCCCTCCTCCATCTAGGTATTTTTGTAATCACCTTTGTTATTGTTGGGTGCCATCAAGTTTGTTCTGATTCATAATGATTCTACATACAAGAGAATGAAATACTGCCCAGTCGTATGCCATCCTCACAATCCTTGCTATACTTGAGCCCATCATTGAGCCACTGTGTTAATCCATCTCGTTGAGGGTCTTCCCCTTTTTTACCCACTCTTCACATAAACACCCTTAGCTTATATATATATATATATAATTTTTATAGCAAAAATTAGCATAAAGTGCTTACAAAAATACTTGGGGGGTTAGCCAAAAAAAAAAAAAAAGTCATGAATGCCTGCATTATTTGTGTAAAAATATGGTACTGTCTGACCTCCACACATCCTAGTCCTCCGGACTCCTCTTCCCTGCTCTTATTTTATTTATTTTTTTTTCTCCCCACAGTAGTTACTACTTGTTAGAATCATGTTAGAATACAAGCTCCAAAAGGGCAGGATCTGTTTTATTCACCACTATATCTTAAGTAGTTGGAAACACACCTGACATATCATAAAAGCTCAAATATTTGTTCAAAGAATAACTGAAAGCTGAAGTCTAGACTTTTATGTGATATCTTCTACTTGATAAATGCTTTCTTTAGGTAAAACAGGACGTATCTGTGAGTCAGATACTAGCCCTTCCCTCGTGGCATATGCTGCTGGTGGATGTGGCAATATGGCAGGGTCATGTGATCAAGGGTACCAGGATCCCTGAGTCACTGTTGGGAAGAGAACCACCACAAGAGCTTCCCAAGATGCATCTGACTGTGACATGACCAAGAGATAAGCCTTCACTGTGTTCCACCCCTGAGATTTGGGAGACGAGTGCTGCTGTCACTAGGGTTGGTGTCACTCATCATCCAGTGCAATAACTCATCATTCCCCCTCTTGCACCAGTCAAGGTGCAGGCCAGGCAGGCTGTGGTGCTGGCCATTGAGTTGGAAAAGACAAATTCCACCTTGGCCAATGGGAGAGGAGAGTAGTTTTGGGCCTGCAGGGGAGTGAGGGGAGGTTAGTGGGGCAGGGCCATGCTGGATGGTCCTAGGCCCTTTGCAGGGACAGAATCACTCTGACCACATTGATGGTAGGGCAGTGGGATTCACCTCCCAGCCTGCCTGGTGGGGGTCGAATGACAGCATGAGTTATGGCACTGGATGACACCAACCCTAGTGACATCACTGGAGCTGAGCATTTCTTGATTATTTCAGTGGGGGTGTCAATCAAAACAGCCTGCCCTTATCTTTTGACACAATTGACCTGCACTGTGGTTGTTAGGTGCTATCGAGTTGGCTCTGACTTATAGCAACCCTATGTACAACAGAACAAAACACCACCTGGTCCAATTCTTTGAGAAGTGGATGGTCCTTCCTTCTTCCGAGTCTGTCTTAGGCTGGAAGCTCTGTCCACCATACCTCCAGCACAGCTTTCGGCCTCACGGCAACATGCAAGCCACCACAGTAAGACAAACTGACAGATGAGTGGTGGTGACCTACGCTAGGCCAATTGAATTCTTCTCAGGAAAGAAAGAAATATGAAACTACTGGTTATGGTTCATCCAGCAGTGGTTCACTGAAGGTACTGTCTGTTCATTTTGCCACCTGAAGCCTCTGAGAGTCTCTGGATTTTAATCTTTGAAAGGGGTAGAAAATGACTGAATTCTTGGCTGCACTGTCCTAGCTTTGATCCTACTCTGACCCTTGGGATTTACTTCCTAAACCAGGTCTTCCTGGCATTTATCTATCTGCCCTACCTAGCAGACTCTCTGCACCCTGTGCTACCTTAGGTAGGAAAACCCCCATCCAGTCCTGGCTGAGTCCAACCTCCAGTGCTTGAAAGATATCCAGGCTACACCAGCAAGGCCACACGTGTCCAGTCCATGATGCTATGGCTCAACATTCCCTCCTAAATCCAAATGTAGCAGGGTGGAAATCAACTTGTGTAGTCATGTGGGTAAGAGTATAGGATGTAGAGCCAGGCCATTCTTGTTAAATCCTATCTCTATAACTTACTAGCAAATGACCTTAAGCATAATTCTCAAAGCCCTAATTTCCTTGTTTGTAAAATGGGCCTAATAACAGTTGCTATTTCTCAAGGATTTTATGAAAAGGTAATGGTTTAGCACATATAAAGTACTTAGAACAGTGCCTTAGTTGAACAAAGGCACATAGTAAATGCTCAATGAATAATAATGAGCCATTATTACCATGTGCCATATACTAACCTTATTTTCCCATTTAACTCCGTGTATTAGTTTCCTGGTGTCCCTGAGTGTTGCAAACAGCTAACACACTCCACTGTTAACTGAAAGGTTAGAGGTTCAGGTTCACCCAGAGCACCTTAGAAGAAAGACTTGGTGATCCACTTCCAAAAAATCAGCCATTTTAAACATTATGAAGCACAGTTCAACTTTAATACACATGGAATTGCCATGAATTAAAATTGACTAAATGGCAATGACTGGCTTTATTAGTTTCCTAGTGCTCTGGTGGCGTAGTCTTAAGGCACTTGACTACTAACCAGAAGGCTAGTGGTTCAAACTCACCAGCCACTCCTCAGAAGGAAGGCTGGGCAATCTACTTCCGTAGTGATACTGCTTTGGAAACCCAAGGAGGGGTCACTATGAGTTGAATCTGACTTGACAGCAGTGAGGTTTTTTTTTTTTTTTTTTTTTTTTTTTGGTAAGGCTACCATAACTAAATACCACACATTGGGTAGGTTAAAACAACAAAAATTTGTTTTCTCATAGTTCTGGAGACAAGAAGTCTGCAGTCAAGGTGTCAGCAGGGTCATGCCCCTTCTGAAGGTTCTAAGGAAGAATCCTTCCTTACCTCTTCCAGGCAGTCCTTGGCTTTAGCATCTCTGCCTCCGTTTTCACCTGGTTTTCTTTCTTGTGTCTCTGTGTGTGTCCTCTCCACTTGTAAGAACATTAGTCATTGGATTTAGGGCCCACCCTAATTCAATATGACCTTCATCTTGGCTTAACTAATTACATTTACCCAAATCCAAACTAAACCTGTTGCCATTAAGTTGATTCCGACTCATATCAACCCCATAGGACAGAGTAGAATTGCTCCTTAGGGTGTCCAAGGTCGTAAATCTTTATGGAAGCAGAATGCCACATCTTTCTCCCACAGTGTGGCTGCCCCATTCAAAGTGCCAACCTTCTGGTTAGTAACTGAGTGCTTTAACCATTACACCAGCAAATTGCATCTACAAAGACTCTATTTTCAAATAATGTGCATTCTGAGGTTCCAGATGGACATGCATAGTGCCTAAGGCACTTGACTGCTAACCCTAAGGCTGGTGGTTCAAACCC
>NW_006922057.1:1623074-1624674 GCF_000298275.1 Orycteropus afer afer | reverse complement strand
AGCTGTTTTGTGTCATTTTGTCATGCCACATTAAGAAATGAAGGTCTTGAAAGCTTTACTCCATCCATGTCATTAAGGTTAACTCTACTTTGAGGAGGAAGCTCTTCCCTAGTGATGTTTTGAGTGCCTTCCAGTCAGAGTTTCATTTCTGACACTCTGTCACATGGTGTTCTCCTACTATCCATAAGGTTTTCACTGGATGATTTTTTCAGGAAGTCCTTCTTTATTTGTCTTAGTTTGAAGGCTCTGCTGAAACCTGTCCACCATGGGTGACACTGCGGGTATTTGAAATACCAGTAGCATAGCTTCCAGCAACCTAGCAACATGCAGGCCAGCACAGTACGACACACTGACAGATGAGCAGTTAAACTATTTCAGGACGTAGCATAGGCTCAAGAACTGAAGCTATTGAAGGAAGAAGTCCCAGCTACACTGAAGGCACTGGTAAAAAGCAAGCTCCTGGAATTGGGAGAATACCAATGTTGATGTTTCAACAAAAGAATAAAACACTTGAAGTGCTCACTATCTATGCCAAGAAATTTGGAAGACAGTTATCTGGCTAACCAAGGGGAAGAGATCCATTGTTGTGCCCATTCAAAATAAAGGGAATCCAATAGAATGTGGAAATTGTTGAATACTATCATTACTATCTCATGCAAGTGAAATTTTGCTGATGATAGTTCAAAAATGACTGCAGCAGTGCATCAACAATTGAACAATTTAACAAGGATATACTGAGTGGTTTAAAATCAGGAAATGTGTGCTTCAAGGTTGTATCCTTTCACAATACTTATCCAATTTGTATGCTGAACAAATAATCCAGGAAGCTGAAATATATGAAAAAGAATGTGCGATAAGAGTTAGAGGAAGATTTACTAGCAACCTTCAATATGCAGATTACATAACTTGGCTTACTGAATGTGAAGGGGACTTGAAGCACTCACCGATAAAGTGGTTTCAGTTTTAAATATGGATTACACATCAGCATAATGAAAACAAAAGTCCTCCAAACTGGACTGATAAGTAACGTCATGGTAATTGGGGAAAATATTGACATTGACAAGGATTACATTTCATTCGGATCCACAGTTAACATCCATGGAAGCAACAATGAAGAAATTAAATGATGTACTGCACTAGCAAATTTGCCACAAAAGACTTCTTTAAAGTATTAAAAAGGAAAGATGTCACTTTGAAGACTAAGATGCGCCTGACCGAAGCCATGGTATTTCACTTGTCTCATATGCATGCAAAATCTGGCAATGAATAAGGATGACCAAAGAAGAATCAATACACTTGCATTGCAGTATTGGTGAAGAATATTGAATATACATGCCATGGATTGCCAGGATTAACAAATCTGTCTTGTAAGAAATATAGTCAGAATACTCTTTAGAAGCGAGGATGGTGAGACTCCATCTTGCTTACTTTGGGCATATTTTAAGAAGGGGCCAGTCTCTAGAAAAGGACATCCTGCTTGCTAAAGTATGTTGTTGTTGTTGTTATGTGCCATCGAGTCAGATGCAACCCATAGCAACCCCTCCTTGGGTTTCCGAGGCAGTATCACTACGGAAGTAGATTGCCCAATCTTCCTTCTGAG
>NW_006922057.1:1609030-1622939 GCF_000298275.1 Orycteropus afer afer | reverse complement strand
ACCAGCCACTCCTCGGAAGGAAGGTTGGGCAATCCTACTTCCATAGTGATACTGCCTCGGAAACCCAAGGAGGGGTCGCTATGAGTTGGGGCCGACTCGATGGCACATAACAACAACAACAACAAAGGTTTCTATGAATCAGGACCTACTTGATGGCACCACTACCAATAACAATATTAACATTTCAGAAAGGAGCCCTGGTGACACTGTAGTTGCCCTTTGCTGGTAACCAAATATTCAGTGGTTGGAACCCATCAGTTGCTCTGCAGGGTGATGTGACAGTCTACTTCTGTAAAGATATACAGCCTTGGAAACCCTGTGAGGCAGTTCTTCTCTGTCCTTTAGGGTCACTACGAGTTGAAATTGACTTGATTCAACAACAATATTTTAGAAGCCAAGCTTGGTGCTTTTGAATATATGGCTTCAATTATCCCCTCAACAGCATATGAAGAATGTCATTTCATCTTCAACTAGCCTATGAAGAAACTAACTGAGAGGTGAAATAAATCGCCAAAAGTCACATTGCTAATAAGAGCTATCAGGCTTTGTGTCGTCAGTCGGACTCCAAAAGCTCATTGCATTCTGCCTGGCTATCTCTCCTAATAATCAAAGCCATTTATTGAGATTTCTTTTATGTTTGAGGCACCATACAACTCTCACAGCCCCTTTGATGCAAGGACTGTTGTCCTTATTATAGAGACACAGAAACTGAGGCTCAGGGAACTGAATGCATTGCCCAAATGCACACAGCTCATTAGTAGCACTCATACTGTAGTGCCTAAGGCACTTGACTACTCATCAGAAGGCTGTTGGTTCAAACCCACCAGGCACTCTTGGAAGGAAGTTTGGGCAATCTACTTCCATAGTGATACTGCCTCGGAAACCCAAGGAAGGGTCGCTATGAGTCAAGTCAGACTTGACGGCACATAACAACAACATTGGTAGCAGAGGTAGAATTGGAACTTCACATCTGCCCATCTCCACAGCTTCTGTTCCTGCCCAGGCATTAAGCTGCCAAGACTAATGATGGTATCCCTTGTCCGCTCACTGACTACATCATGGTTGTGCCATATAGCCTCATTGATTTGGGTGCTGTTACTGTAATTCAGAACCTGTGATACTTTGGCCTAAATGCAAATTTCCATGCATGTTATAAAGAAAGGATGGGGTAAAAATGACTTTTAGGCTCTTCTTGTTATAAGCAAGGCATGTGTTTTTTATAAAGCTCATGATCCTCAACTTGCTTTTTTTTTTTTTTTTTTTTGAAGAAACATTCCTCTAAACCAGTGAGAAAGGGCTACAAGGGCTTTTCCAGGGCACCATCTTCAGCAGCTGATTCATTGCCTGTAAGCTGCTGGCTTCTGGAGCTGGTGAGGCTGGCCTGGTCACTGATGAGAAATGCTGTGAACCCCAAAGCCCCCAATGCCCTCTTCTGTTGTTAGTTGCTGTCTAATTGATTCTGATTCATGGGGACCTCATGTGTGCAGTAGAACTGCTCCACAGGGTTTTCAAGATTTTGACTTTTTGAAAGCAGATTGCCAGGCCTAACTTCCCAGATGCTTCTGAGTGGAAACCTTTTGGCTAGTAGTGGAGTGCCTAACCTTTTTCACTATCCAGGGACTCTCTGGCACCCCTTGGAAGGATGGAAACATAACTCCCAGTTTACCTCTATTCCTGTTGCTGTGGGGGAAGACAGTTCTTCAAAGCAGATCCAGTGAGGGCCTTATAGGACTTTGGGAATCAAAGCTTTCCCACCATTAATAATGAGGGAAACTGAGGCCCAAAGTCGATAAGTATTTCTGAATACATAGGAAATTCACATAGGTAGAATGTACCCAGACTGATAACAAGGAGACAGGGTGGGGACATGGTGATCATAAAATAGAAAAACTCTGTGATATGAATTGCTGACCATAAATCCACTTAAAATTCACTCTTTGTAAAGAATTTAACTTCACCAGAAAATAAACTAGTCTTTGACCTTGTTTCCTACAAAAGACCATTCTAATTCTCTGGTGTTTCCTGAGTAATTGAGGATTGGTCAGATTACAGAATCTGCCTGGTAATCTCAAGAAGCTTAAACACATGATTCGATATGTTAAAATTAGATAATAGTTAATATTCTATGCCATATTTACTCCATTATCTTTAAAACTTTCATTGTAACCAATGTAAGGTGGAACCTCCATTTCTTTGAACAGGTTTTCCTTGTATTCATACAAAGTAACTGCTTGAATAAACCGTATGTGATTTAATTTCTTTGTACTTTGAATATTTTTAACACTCGCCTAATAAAATACTTGTGTAAACCCTTATTCTCTAGGCTAATCCAATGCTTTGTCAATTTAGACTCACCAGCCGCTGCTCAGGAAAAAGACCTGGAGACCTGCTCCCATAAAGATATAACCTGGGAAATCCTATTGGTCAGGTTTGCTCTGCCACATGGAGTCATCACTATGAGTTGAAATTGACTTGATGACACCTAACAACAAGTGATTACTAGAATCCTTTCTGGAAAGAGGTACCGATAAATCACAAATGATTAAAAATGAAACAAAAACATTCCTTCACAGAGTGAAATAGATTTTCTCTTGAAGTTTCAAATTACAGAAGTCAATAACTTCTCTTGAGAGAGAATGAAAGCTCAAACCCCTGGGTGCAGAAGAAACGGTGTGGCCGTGAGCTCGTGTAGCTTGGGGAACTGCACTCTTCCGCAATGCCCTGCATTGTGGCTGTCTTGATATTCCAAATGCTGGTGCACAGATTACGGAAGATTCGCAGAAAAGGTTCCTGCTATTCCAGATCCGCACAAGGTTTCCAAGGAGTAAACCAAGCAAGCCTGGATGTTTTGCCTGTTTAGGAGAACCTCCTGTTTTATTTCGTGTTAGCATATTAATTGCCCTTATGCAGCTGGGTGCTGCTAATTACAAATGAATGGTGTTTATACATTATGGAAGACCCAGCAGGAGAGTCTCTCTACATAGCAACACTATGTTAATTTGAGTTTGGCTTTCAAAGGTCATAAAACTGCTTTGAATTAAAAGACTTTTTTAAAGGGAGAGTTGTTTTCTCTTCTTTACCTTTGGCAAGGAAATTCAGGGGAGAGAGCTCTGACTCCTTCTCAATCCCTTTTCCTCTGGTCAGTGAGAGCCCGATTTCCTGGGCCACATTTGGCTAATAGGCAGCTAACTGTTAGCAGTTACTGATAATGCAGGGCACACACAACTTCTTTGACTCTTCCCCTCTTGTTTGCTTTTTCAAGATCTCCACATCGCAATGCAGAGCCAGCTCCTCTCCTGTGTCTCTGTAGGAAGCACCCCTTCCTGCCAGCCAGGATGCCCTTGTGCATGTCTGGACAGCAGGTCTGGCCAACCTTGCATCAACAAACTGGCAGCCCTCAAATTAGAGATGAAGGAGTAACACCATCATCGAATTGTAGTGTTGGTAAATAATATTGAGTGTGTCATGGACCGCCAGAAGAGCGAAAAATCTGTAATGGAAGAAGCATAGGCCAGAATACTCCTTAGAAGCAAGGTTGGTGAGACTTCATCTTACTTTGGACATGTTATCAGGAGGGACTAATCTCTGGAAAAGGATATCATACTTGATAAAATAGAGGGGCAGCAAAAAAGAAGAAAGCCCTCAATGAGAGAGATTGACACAGCAGCTGCAACAGTGGGCTCAAATAGTCCTACTATTATGAGGATGGCGCAGGACTGGGCAACATTGTGACCCACTCTACATAGGGTCATTATGAATTGGAACTGACTTAATGGCACCTGAAAGCAACAAGGGAGTAAGAAGCCCTGGTTGGGGCTTGGGTCTTAGCTGTGTGCTCCTCCCGCTTTTCACCTGAGAGCCCTAAACTTAGGGTGCTATTGGATGCTTTTCTATGTTCATTAAAACATCATTTCTAAAAGCTTGGTGGCACCTGAAAAAGTTAGACATAACTTTTCATAGAATGAACTGTTGATTTAAAATAAATCTGGTTTGTAAAATTTCACCCAAATTATAATAAAAATTTTTAAAAAAGAGGGGGGGTTGGACAGTTACTATTTCAATCTTATGTATACACCCAAAAGAATTGAAAGGAGGAATACAAACTGATAATTGTACACTAATGTTTATTCCAGCATTATTCACATAGCCAAAAGGTGGAAACAAACAAAAATGCTCATTAACAGAGGAATGGATAAACAAAATATAATATATCCATACAATGGAATATTATTCAGTCATCAAAAGAAATGAAGTTCTGATGCATGCTGCAACATGGATGAACCTGGAAATCATTATGAATGAAACGAGTCAGACAGAAAAAGAGAAATACTGCATGATCCCACTTCCATGAAATATTGAGAATAGGCAAATGCAGAGAGACCAAAGTTTATTGGTGGTTAGCTGGGACATTTGGGAGGAGGGATTGCAGGAAGATTGCATAAGTGGTACAGAGATTTTGTTAAGGGTGATGAGGAAATTTGGAAATACAGAGTGGAGATTGTTGCACAACATGATGGATATAGTTAAAGTCACTGAGTTGTACATGCAAAAGTGGTTGACAAGTTCATACAGTTAACCACAATAAAAAATTTGAAAAATATTACTATAGAAATAAACAAAAACTCCATCATTTCTCATTTGTCTAGTTAAGATTGGGTACAGTGTCCATTGGACAGTGCCTGGAACAGATAGTAGGAGGGTAGCACCTTGAACCTCTCTTGTATTCTATAATTTATGTATTTCAAAAGCTTCCTTATCTGATTAGTCTGAAGTGTTTAAGATAGCCTATAGTTTATCTCCCCTGTGTAATGACTTGGATTCATTGCTGTCTAACTCTCTAATAATAAAAGTTGATACTTATATAAGTACCAACTCCCATTCTATACTTTTTACATGCATTACCTCATTTTACTGTCACAATAACCCTAAGAGGCAATATGCTATTATTATCTCCCCTTTCCAGATAAGGAATCTGGGTTTCAGAAACCAGGCAAGTAACAGAAAGGTATGAACCAGCTCAGGTATAAGGCCCAAGAAGCAGTGGGCTATGTGGAGAACTTGTTGTTGTTGTTGTTATGTGCCATCGAGTCAGACCTGACTCCTTGGGTTTCCAAGGCAGTATCACTACAGAAGTAGATTGCTCAACCTTCCTTCTGAGGAGTGGCTGGTGGGTTTGAACCGCCAGCCTTCTGGTTAGCAGTCAGGTTCCTTAGGCACTATGCTACCAGAGCTCCTATGTGGAGAACTAGAGCAATTAAATTCTCACTTTCAAACTTGCCAAACAAAACACATCTGTGGACAGGACTCAACCTACTAAGCCACCAGTTTGCAAGTCATTTTATTCATCTTCATTGTTGTCATGATCATCAATGTCATTCTGCTTCCTTTCTTGGAATATGTTTTCCTCTTGATACATATGTGGTGAGGCCATCCTTTGAGGCCCGAGGTAAATGTCACCTCTTCAGAGCCTCCTCCCACTTCCCCAAGCAAAGTTAGAACCATCCTTCTTTGTCCCCATAACACTATACATTCCTTTATTTCAGCACTGAGCACATTTATCTGCAGGCCTGCCTCCCATGCTGAGCGGTAAGCCCCCAAGATCAGCAAGCCTAGTTCTTCTCCCTATTTCTCACTGGCATTTGGGGACAGAAAGGTGCTATTTATTGGTTCAGTGGTAGAATTCTCACCTTTCATGTGGAGAGCTGGGTCCAATTCTAGCCAATGCACCTCATAAGAAGCCACCACCTTTCTGTCAGTGAAGATTGTTTGTTACCATGATGCCAAACAGGCTTCAGCAGAGCTTCTAGACTAAGACAAACTAAGAAGAAAGGCCTGGTGATCCATATCTGGAAATCAGCCAATAGAACTCTATGGATCACAGTGATCCGACCTGTGACTGATCCTGGGGATGGCTCAGGACCAGGCAGCATTTCATTCCATCGTTCAGGGAGTCACCGTGTGTAGGGCTGACTCAAGGCAGCTAAAAACAACAACCACAACAGCAACACTTGGCACCAGGCATTGTGATCAGCACCTCATAAACATGATTACATTTCATCTTCATAACCTCCCTGGGAAGGCATTCCACAAATGGGGATTCTATATCCCAAAAAAGTGAAGTCACTTGCTCTAGCTTCCACATTAGCAAATATTTGGCAGAACTGGAATTCAAACTCAGGTCCCCCTGATCCCAAAGTCCCTACCTCCTCTTTCACACCACCCTGCTTCCCACATGACCAGAAAGGCCACCTGCCAGCAGATGGCTGAGAATGTAGCGGAATGGGCCACTGGGACAATCCTTGTCCTGCTTATATACTGAGGGGGGTGGATTTGATGATATTTACCTCCTTTCCAGCACTGACATTTTATTCTAGCAGGTTTGTTATCTCTCCTTTTGACACCGCCTGAACTATTCAAGACAAGTCTTTGCTTTAAAAATAATGATAAAACTGCCTGTCAGTAGAAATAAGCTGCACACACTATCTCTCTAATAGAAGCAGGAGAATTTCTGAGATATCTCCGCAAGTTCGTTAGGCATGCAAGATTAAACTCAAATTCATCTCGGCTCAGTCATACGCGCTCTGAAATCAAATTGCAGGGGATGGAATTTTCAGCTGCTCAACTGCTTTAAGACGAAGGTGAGGGAGGCCTGGCCAAACCTGCAGGAAGCTGACCACAAGAAGAAAAGAGTGTCTAGTTCCCAGCAGCCTGGTAAACCTTGAACAAATTCAGAGACACGGAATACGGGGTGAACATGGAGACTGTGGAGTCAGAATCGCTGGGTTCATACCTGACTCGACCACTAGCTGAATGAGTAGCCTTGAACAAGTTACTTAGTCTCGCTTTTCCTCAGGTTCCTCATCTGTAAAATGGGTGAATGATAAGACTCACTGCATTGGTTACTGTGAGGAATAAATAAATCAATGCATGCAGTTGCCACAGTCCCTGCTGTTTGTTGGTAGCTACTAACAAGGTGGCTCTCAATTCATGGTGACTCCGTCACAGTGGAACAAAACACTGTGCAGTTTTGGGCAGTTGCAGAGGACCAGTTGTGGATGACACCATTGTGATCCATAGGGCTTTAATTGGCTGATTTTTGGAAGCAGATCACCAGGCCTCTCTTCCTATTCCTTCTCAGTTTGGAAGCTCTGCTGAAACCTGTAAAACATCATAGTAACTCCCAAACCTCCACATGAGGTGCATTGGTCAGGAATGAAAACCATGTCTCCCATGTGGAAGCTGACAATCCTGCCATTGAACCACCACTGCCCCATCCCTGGTGTACAGGAAATAGTTAATAATGTAAGTCATAATTATTATTTGGGTCTTTCCAAATGTGTTGAAAACGTTCTGCAGCTCCCAGGATATAGCTGAAACTCAGGATTTGGCTTGCAACTCTGCACAACCTGGCCTCTGACTATCCCTCCGGCCTCACTTCTTGCTTCTTGTCCTATTCTCCATCTCCATCTTTGCTCCAAAACTACTCAACTACTTGCAATATGTCAAATATCCCTCCCTCTCTCTTCTTCCCCATCACTGTAGTATTATATAAATTCCAACTGCCCTTTCAGAGATCACTTCCTCTAGGAACTCTCTCCCACCTCCCCACCAGGCAAGAAGACAAGATTGAGCTGCAGGCAGGCTTCTCAGACTGGCCTGAAGCTTGGTCCTGTCGAGGGATGGCATTCCTGGGAAACTGCCATTCAAGGCATCTCGCCTTACTATGAATACTCAGGAATGCACAGGAATACACAGAATACACAGGGATGTGCTGGAGTTGTCACCAGGGACTTGCTTTTGGTGGACAGGCAAGCGAGTGATCAGAGTCTACCAAAGAGCTACAAGAGGCCAGGCCCTCCATAATGATGACCCAAGGAAGCTACCCTGAGGATCAGATCCTCTCGCCTCCCAGGCAGTGTTTTCTGTAATTTCATAAGGACTCAGAAGCCTCCAGTCCTGTGCAGTTCTCTTCTTGTCCAGTAAATTCTTGTAACCTTTGCCTGTGGCTACTAGCACTCTCTCCTCCAACCACTGACACCTCCATTACAATACATCCCCTCTCTTCTAAGATCCATGGCACCCCTGCATTTTACCTCTTCTGGTTCTCATGCCATATATGGCTAGTGTAGATACAAGGACCTGATTCTCCATTTACTAGTTGTGTGACCCTGGGCTTAACTTCCCTGCCCCTTCAGTTTCTCCATCTTTAAAATGAATAATAATGATACTTTTCTTGTGGCAGTGTTGTAAGAACTGAATGAGTTAACACAAGTAAAGCTCTGGAATAGTGCTTAGCACACAAAACTTGCTCAATAAAAATTAGCAATGATTAGTTTTACTGCTAATGTCTACTCACCACCTTCCCCTGTGAATGAGTTGTAAATTCCAAGAGACAAGTGGCTATTTTCATTCTTTACATTGTCTCTGCTGTTCCCAGCACAGCATGGAACACATAGGAGGCCCTCAGTAAATGCTTGTGGCAGGAAGGATGGGAGGGAGAAACAAGAAAAGATAGAAGACAAAAAGAGAGGAGGACAGGGGAGGTGAGGCAGAGAGGAAAATTGAGATGAGTGGAGCAGAGGGAAGGAAAAGAAAAGATAAGGAGAGGGAAGGGATGTGGAGGGGAAGAGAGGGAAGGGAGAAAGCCTTGAAAGTTATTTAATTGTAAAATCAAAAAGAAAAAACTCACTGCCATTGAGTCAATTCCAACTCATAGTGACTCCCACAGGCTGTAAATCTTTACAGAAGTTGATTGCCTCATCTTCCTCCTGCAGAGCAGCTGGTGGGCTTGAACCACCAAACTTCTGGTTAGCAGCCAAATGCCTTACCCACTGTACCACAAGAACTTCTAAAATAAAAAATTATCTTCAATCCAGATAAATAAATTTTCATCTAAGCAGAATTGATTGCCCTTAGTTTGCCAAAATCATGCAACAATTCTTAACCATTAACTATTTCATAATTCTTTGTATTGAGTTCATTATTTGTTATTTTGAGGAGGGAAGATTAGGACACATTAGCAGTTACTTGAAAGATAAATTTGAATGGCACCAAATGGTTCACTTTGTTTGACCAGGATCCATCTGGTCCTTCAGAGAGTTGTGCCCCCTGCACACCCCAGACCCAGGCAGTACCCTGGAGGCCACAGAACATCAGGGCATCTTGGGATGGCAATCCTTACCTCTGGGCTTATCTTGCTTTCCGAGATACAAACCATAGCCTTGTAGATAGTCCCTGATTTTTCCAAGACACCAAAAATGGACCTATTGTCAGCTACATATTCACATTACCCAGATTCCCAAGATTAAACTTTAAAACCAAAAAGTTAAGTCTATGGGCAGACAGGATGAATGAACAGGTATTTCTAGGCAGGGGGGAGTGTGTCCATGATCATGCATAGGGTTGGCAGATGATGTTTCTACAAGCATATTTCTATGTGTTGTAAGAATGTCTGAGTATATAGTAGAGATGACAAGGGACAAAGTTGTGGTGGCTTCTTGGCCACAGCTAGCTACCCTGAGGGAGCAAGTAGTTGGACCTGTGGGCTCAGGACCATGGTAGCAGGGGACATCAAGCTGGCATAACATACTACACAAAAACATTGTTCTAAATCCTACTTTGGTGAGTAACAGCTGGAATGTTTAAAGCTTGCAAGTGGCCATCTAGATACAACAATTGGTGTCTCCTCATCCTGAGCAAAGAAGACTGAAGAAAACAAAAGACACATAGAAACAATTAGTCCAAGGGCTTGTAGACCATGTGATCCTCAGCCTATATGAATATGAGGCCAGAAGAACTAGATGGTGCCTGATGACCACTGTCAAAGCACTTGGAGGGGGATCAGGGCAGGAGATCCTGGATACAGTGGGAGAACAATGTGAAGCAAAACTCAATATCATAAAAAAAAAGACCAGGGAGAGGGTTCTTGTAAGATGACAGAATAGGCACACAAACTACACAGACCCTCTTCAAAAAAAAAAAAAAAAAAAGAGGAACCAATTAACACAGATATAGAAGATAGTCTTGGAGCCCTGAGCTTTGAAAGGAAAGACACAGAAATGGACTAAATTCCAACTGGTAGAAGAATCTGCATGAAAACACCAAAAAAGGAGACACAAGGAGCTGCTGTCTGTCATCAATCCTGATGGCATGGTCAGCTTGGTTATTGCCAAGTGGTGTTAGGACCTACGAATTAACTTAAAAATCAGTCCTGCAAGCCAGGGGCCACACAGAGGACTGCACTGGTGGCTGGTGAATAAAAGCAGAAGCAGCAAAGAGAGAGATGGGCTGAGCTGTGAACTTTTGGTCATCCAGATGGTGCAGCCATTTTGAATGTTTACAAGCAGTTCAACAATTTTGGATACTTAAAGCTACAGCATTCTCTCGGATTTCAGGGACCTAAAAATAAGTTCCATTTGCTGGAAACCACAAGGCCATATCAGACACTGAGGCCTGGAAAGGTGCGATATTTCCCCTGTTACTCTTGTACCACACACCCTCTTGGTGAACGGAGGTGCAGCCATCCCTCACTTCCACCCAGTCTGTGTGTTCTGATGGAGTCTGGGTGCCCTGCCCCCAGCCCCAATTTCTTTCTTTCCTTTTTTCAGTTTTTTTTTTATTTTTTTCATCTTTAATTATTATTCTTTTTTCTTCCTTTCCCAGCAGTACCCTACTTACTCAGATGCATAAAAAAAAAAAAAAAAAAAAATCTTGGGCAAATCACTCCAACCTACAATCACCAATTAAATATAAATACAACAAAATCACAATGTCTCAGAGACAACAGACCATCACAATCCACACAAAGAAGCAAAAGAAACTAGTAAAAACAAGGGAGCAGGATACAGTCCCAGAACACATCTCTGAGAAAGAAGCAGCATTGAAACTCCCAGATAAGGAATTCAAAAGATTTATATTTAGGCACTTTCAATGGCTTGAGAGACAGATCAAGGAATATACTGAAAAAATTAAGGAAAGCATAGACAAAACCCTAGAACAATTTTGGAAGAAAATACAAGAACAAAATAACAAAATAAATGAAAAATTTTAAATGATACAAAATCTACAGATAGAAATACAGAAGATTAATACTAAATTTTCAGAAATAGAAAACGCATTGAAAGGGCAATGGAATAGAAATGAATCAACGGAAGACAGAATTAATGAGATTAAAGACAAATACATGAATACTTCTTTGTAAAGGGATCAGAAAATAGATCAAAATAAAGTGAAGAAAGCTTAAGATTCATGTGGGATATCATCAAAAGGAATAAACTATGTGTAATTAGAATTCCAGAACAAGAAGAGAAAAATAAAACCACAGAGAAAATTGTCCAAGATTTGTTGGAAGAGAACTTCCTTGATGAGACTAAGCTCTAATTTCTCAGCAGAAACCATACAGGCAAGAAGGCAATGGGATGGTATATATAAAACCCTGAAAGAGAAAAATTTCCAATCAAGAATTTTATACCCAGCAAAATTGTCCCTCAAATATGATGGTAAAAGTAGGAGATTTCCAGATAAGCAGAAATTACAGAAATTTGTTAAAACCAGACCAACCTTACAAGAAATAGTAAAGGGAGTCCTTTGAACAGAGAACCAAAAATAGCAAAGAACAATCAACCATTAACACACCTGATGACATAACCCAGAAATCAACCCAGTTATGGAAGTATCCAAAGTAACATAAGCTTACAAAATTTTAAACAGGAAACCAGAGACATCAATCAGCAAATGAGGACAACTAAAAACCAAAAAGACGGAAAAATAGTGTAGTTACAGAACTTCCAAATGATGAGGAAGTCAAGAGAGATGTAAGATAGAATGAACTGTTCTAAATATGGGGAGAAAATTATAAAATACAGGGTAACCTAAAGAAAAATGATAAACCTTCAGATCACAATGAAAAAGAGGACAAGCAAAAATATTTAGCAAATCCTAAAACAATAACAGGGATCAGGTATAGTAGGGATTGTGAGCCTGGCACAGAACCTGGCAGTGTTTCATTCTCTTGTACATAGGGTGTGATGAGGTGAAAACTCCAGATGTATCAAAAACTTAAATGTGAAACCTAAATCTACAAAGTTCCTCAAGGAAAAAATAGGGGCAAATTTAGGGGCCCTAATTTATGGCATAAATAGACTATCAAGCATAACCCAAAATGCACAAACAGGAGAAGATAAACTAGATGAATAAGACTTTCTGAAAATTAAATTTTTATGTGCTTCCAAAGACTTCTCCAAAAGAGTATAAAAAGAGAACCTACAGATTGGGAAAAAAATATCTGGCAACAACATATCTAACAAGGGACTTATCTCTAAAATTTATAGAAAACTCCAACCCCTCAACAACAAAAAGACAAACAATCTAATTTAAAAATGGCCAGAAGACATGAATAGATACTTCACCAAAGAGGGTGTTCAGGCAGCCAACAAACACATGAAGAAATACTCATGAACATTATGTATTAGAGAGATGCAAATCAGAAAAATGAGATACCATCTTGCCCCAGCACTAGTAGAAAAGTATGACAGAAAATAACAAATGCTGGCAAGGACATGAAGAGACTGGGATTCTCATACACTGCTTGTGGGACTGTGGAAAGCAGTATGGCAATTCTTTTAAAAGTTGGAATTGGAAGTACGATTTGACCCAGCAATTCCATTACTAGGTATATAGCCTAAAAAAAGTGAGAGCCAAGACAAGAATAGATATATGCACACCTATGTTCGTTACAGTACTATTTACAATAGCAAAATGATGGAAATAACCTAGGTGCCCATCAACAGAAGAATAGATAACCAGACTATGGTACATACACACAATGGAATACTATTCAACCCTAAAGAATAATGTAGAATTTGCAAAACACCACATAATGTGGATGAACTTGGAGGACATTAAGCTGAGTGAAAGAAATCAATTACCGAAGGACAAATATTGTATTAGTCCATTATTGTAAAGAGTCAAGGAAAGGTTTATATATGGAAGGAAATTTTCTTTGTCGGTTACTAGGGGTGGTTGGGTAATCTACTTCTGTAGTGATACTGCCTCAGAAACCCAAGGAGGGGTCGCTGTGAATTGGGTCCAACTCGATGACACATAACAACAACAGGGGTGGGACAGGAAGGGAGGGAACGCTGTTGGGTAGGTAGAGAAAAATATTGATTTGAATGAAGGAAGGGATGTTGTACCAAATGTAAGTGATCAACACAGTGGCATTGAGGAAGAGGAAGACATGGAGAGGTGCGTGGGTGGTATAGACAACAAAGATGAACCCTTTTGTACATAAGTACTGTATTTTCAGTGATGGCAAACATTGATCTATGGGTGGATAAATGGATGGACAGGCTGAACGATTAGGTATTTCTATGCAGGGGGCAGTGTGACCATGACTGTGTATAGGGTTTGACAGACAATGTTTCTACAAGTGCATTTGTATGTTCTCTAAGAATTTCCGGCTATATAGTAGAGCTGACAAGGGACAAGGTTGTAGTCACTTCTTGGCCACAGCCAGCTATCTGGAGGGAGCTAATAGTTGGACATGTGGGCTCAGGACCATGGTCACAGGAGACATCAAGCTCAATTCACATAACATACTACACAAAAACGTTGTTTCATATCCTACTTTGGTGAGTAGTGACTGGCATCTGAAAAGCTTGCAAGTAGCCATCTACATGCAACGATGGGTCTCTCCTCATCCAGAGCAAAGAACAACAAAGAAAACCAAAGATGCATAGAAACAATTAGCCCAAGCAACTGGTAAACCATGCAATCCTCAGCCTATAGGACTATGAGACCAGAAGAACTAGATGGTGCCTGGCAACCACAGTCAACCACTTGGACTCAGAGGGGGATCTATGTAGGAGACCCTGGATAGAGTGGAAGAAAAATGTGGAACAAAACTCAA
>NW_006922057.1:1601694-1608865 GCF_000298275.1 Orycteropus afer afer | reverse complement strand
GTATATGAGCTGAACATTTACATTAGATAGATACACTCCTTGGAGAGATCAATCATGGGAGACTAGCAGGGCTGCACATGCACAGGGAGACAGGTCAGGGGGCAGGGGTGCATGAGAGGGAAGGACACAGGGAAGAGGTGGCTATGGTGAGGAAGTGGAAAGAGACCTGTTGCTTTGTAGAAGATTATAGTCAATGTCATGAGACAAAGTGTATGTGAACTGCTGTATGGAACATGAATTTGGTCTGTAAACTTTCACCCAAATCACAATAAAATATTCTTTTTTAAAAAAAGGCCAGGTTTGCTGGCCTGATAGAGCCTGTTGAGACCCCTGAGACTATGGCCCCTTGTTACCCTTCAGGGCAGAACTCAACTCACTCCTGTGGCTTCCAGTGAAACAACAGACAGGCATAGAGGGTGAACATTTACATCAGGTAGATACACTCCTTGATCAGATCAATCGTGGGAGAACAGAAGGGCAGTGTTTGCACAGGGAGATAGCTGGGGGCAGGAGGAGTGCATGGGAGGGAAGGACACAAGGAAGAGGTAACTACAGGGACAAAGGTGAAAGGAGAGCTGTTACATTGTGGGCAATTGCAGGCAATGTCATGAAACAAAATGTGAATGAACTGCTGTAAGGAAAATGAATTTGCTCTGTAAATTTTACCCAAATCACAGTAAAAATTTAAAAAAAAAAAAAAAAAAACTTAACTGAATAGTTTTCGATGCAAAATCATTGTCAACAACCAAGTGATATTCAAAAGTCATTTAATGATTAAATACTCAGAGGTAGAGGAGTTAGATGGATCAAATGTTCAGCAGCATCAAAATAAGATGGACTGACACATTCATCTCACAGTAACTGGAGGTCTTGCTAGTATTTCTTCAACTTCAGTCATTCATGTCCTACTGCATGACTCACCGAAGTGTCCACTGTAACTATTATTTACTACCTTGATAAGACACCCCTTCTGCTGGGGGGTGGGGGGCTTAAAAGCCCTAAGCAAATATATCTTGTAACAAGACTTTTTTCTACGTTTTTCACCAGATAGTTCCTTAATACAGTTGAAGCCTGTAGGCCTTAAATGTAAAACTGACTTTGCAACTTTTTTTTATTATATAGTAAGTTGAGAGGTACTACCAATGTTATGTAGAAATGTAAGAATGTGTTTGCCTTTTGGAATTATGGAATTTTAAGCATTGGTATTTTATGTACCTGGGCAGCTCCACCCTGGAACCCTTGGCCACCATTAATAAGCTTGAGATATGCTGAGATGGCCAGCACTCCAGGGGCTGTCCACCCAGTGCATTCCAATATCATTGTTCTACTTCGCTGCTCTATGGAAATGCTGATCTTCACCAACATACAAGTGTCCTTGGGAACTCACAAGCTATTGGATATAATTCTTTACTCCCTCTCTTCAGCTAGGGACTCTCCCCTTTCTTTCTCACTGGGTTTAGAAATGATGGGCATCATTCAAATTTGCATCTATTTAATCCACATCCTGCATATCTGTGATCCCAGTGTAAAGTCCATTCATTTGATGGAAAAAAAGAATCTGAATCTAACTCCTCCCCTGCGACTTGAAAGTTTGTATTAAAACTGATACATTTGCATGACTTTTTTTTGTGTGTGTGTGATTTGGGTGAAAATTTACAGAGCAAATTCACTTTCCATACAGCAGTTCACATATACTTTGTCTCATGACATTGACCACAATTTACCACAATGCAACATCTCCCTTCCTACTTCCTCCCAATAGTTACCTCTTCCCTGTGTCCATCCCTCCATGCACTCCTGCCCTTGAGCTGTCTCCCTGTGCATAAGTAGCCCTTCTTTCTCCCATGATTGGTCTCTCCAAGGTTCAACTCGTATGCTTGTCTATTGTTGGCTGGAAGCCACAGGCATGGGTTCAATTCCAGACCTGAAAGGCAGCTACGGGCCATAGTCTCAGTGGTTCAACCAGGCTCTATTGGACCAGTAAACCTGCCCCCCCCCCTTTTTTTTCTCCAAATAATTTTGAGTTTTGTTCCACATTGTTCTCCCTCTCTATCCAAGATCTCCTACATAGATCCCCTTCCAAGGGGTTGGTAGTAGTAGCTGGGCACCATCATTTGCATGACTTTTTAAAGGGCAACTCTCTTGAGTATTGTTTGAATACATTTATTTTTAACATAAAACCTTATATCTCTTCTATAATGATTTGCAGATATAAATAAATGGAAAATCTGTATCCCTTGTCACAAATAGAAGGTAAATATAAATTAAAAAAATCATTCAAATCTAGTTAGATACTGTGACTTACTAAAAACACTGAAATTGAAATCTGTTCCCTCTTTATTAAAAAGAAACAAAGAGATTGCTTAGTGTTTGAGAAGTGTTAAAGATGTAGTAGCACCACAGAGAGACTATCTCATTAACATAATCATGGGGATTAAAAATAATTTTGTGTAAGAAATAAACTTCCACCAGTGAGATCTGTTATTTAATGCTGCTTTTATGCACTTCATAGAATCTTCTCATGTACCATCAGTGGACATGGTTCACCCTTTAGGAACCAATCAGTCATGTCAATGGAAACAATACTCCAACACCATTGGCTGTAATCCTCTGCATCCAACTCCACGTTAGAGATGGCTTTGACAATTAGAAAAGAATTTTTCAAAATTCATTGCTCAATTTTAAACAAGAGAACAGATAAACAAATTGTAGTATATCCATGCAATATAAAAGAATGAACTACTGATACATACAACATAGATGTATCTCAGAAACACACTTAGTGAGCAAAGCCTTCCACAAAAGGATACCAAAAAAAAAAAAACCCACACTGCCATCGAGTCAATTTTGACTCATAGTAACCCCCATTGGGTTTCCAAGGTGGTAAATCTTTATGGAAGTAGATTGCCCCATCTTCCTTCCTCAGAGTGGCTGGCGGGTTTGAACCACCAACTTCCTTGTTAGCAGTCAAATGCTTCAGGCACTGTGCCACCAGAGCTCCTTACAAAATGGTACATCTTAAGTGATTCCATTTATATGAAGTTCTGGAATAGGCTAAAGTACTCTATGGCAAAACAAAAACAAAAAAACAGAAAGTGGTTTCCCAGAATGTGGGGATGGGAAAATTGACTGGAAAGGGGGTTGAATGAATTTCCCGAGATGATGGAAATGTGCTATATCTTGTTTGGGTGGTTTCATACAATTTATCAAAATTAATTTAATGGATTATTTAAGATCGATGCATTGTATTGTATATGAAATACTCCTTTTCTTTCTATTCTCTCCATAGCTGTCCAATCTCCTGCTCATCTCTGTTTGATTGACACTTTCTTTGTTTGGCTCTGTTAACATATCCAGTCAGGTTACATTAACATTTTACAAGCCTGATACCTATCTGGTCTTTCAAAGATGACTTTTTACATCACAGTTCTGACTTCATCATATAACCTCCAAAGACAGCTCTACCATAGTGATCAATTTGGGGGAGATACTTTAGCCCCAATACTAGTATGTGACAATATTCCCAGCATCTAAGCACCAGGATCAAACAAAATGATCCAGATTTTGTTTCCATTCAGATAAAGTTATGATTGAACCCTATGAAATTGCCAATATTTGACTGATTTTAGCCAAAAAAAGGGGTAATTTCATATGGTTCAAAAATAAAATTTAAAAATCTGACAATCTCACCTTTTCCTCAACATTCTCCACAGTCACTTAAAAACAAGATGACTATGTTTTAAATATTAAAAAACTTAATAAACAGCAAGCACCTATTGACAGTTGAAGCATGAACAATATTGTAATTTAATATAGTATATACTCCACACTCATGGGTGCTAAATATTATGCTGGAGGTCATCTTATAATGGCTAAGATGAACCTGTGTGTGCCTTATTCAAGGTTACATTTCCAGTACCCAGTAGAATGTGTAAAATATAGAAGGTACTCAAGAAACATCTGCTAAAAATGATCAAATGAGCAGGCCTCTTTTGCAAGTGGGCCATTGCTCCTGCAAAATATGTACTACCTTTTGTCTATAAAAGAAGGTTCCAGATTATTTTCATTGCACTTTTTCCATATCCATATCACACACAAATCAACCTTCCTGCTTCTACTCAAGACATAAAAACAGCACTGTCATTGAATTGATTCCAACCCATAATGACATTACAGAACAGAGTAGAACTGCTGCTCTTCTGGTTAGCAGTTAAGTGCCTTAGACACTAGGCCACCAGAGTTCGGAGCTCTGGTGGCCTAGTACCTAAGGCATTTGACTGCTAAGGAGAAAGTTGGCAGTTCAAACTCACCAGCCACTCCTTGGAAGGAAGACTGGGCAATCTACTTCCATAGTGATACTGCCTCAGAAACCCAAGGGGGGTGGGTCTCTATGAGTCAGATCTGACTGGACAGCAGTGAGTTTTTTTGGTTTATCATATGCTAGGCCTTGAGCTGGATGTGGGGAATACAATGTGAATAAAAGAGACCCATAACCCTGCCTTTACAGAGCTTATATCCTAGAGGGAATGAGAAATAGTAGAGTGAGTTTGAAGACGATGAGGAGAATTTCAGGGCATTGACATCCTACATAAGTTAATAGTGCAAAAATCAATAGGCTGGAGACGGCCCAAGATAGTGGCTTCATCACACACACCATACATCTTCTTATAGCAAAGAACTGAGAAACCAAATGAAACAGATACAGATGACAATCTTGGGACCCAGAACTGCAAATGGAAGGATGAAGAATTAGATTGAATTCCAAAGAGAAGGAGAAACTGAATGAAAACAGTGAGCGAGGAGAATTATGGACGGTAGGCACCATGCCAGCTGGCCCAGAGCAGCATGGCCATTTTGAGACAAAGTGAGCAGCATTCCTGCGTGAGGAACACAAGAGAGCAACTTCAAGGAATCCCTGTAAGGAGACAGAGATACTATATAGTCGAACCCAAAGCAAAGCAAAGCAATCAGAACATGAGCTGAATATGAAAAGGGAAAATGCAAAAAGGTGGGAGAGAGCCCTAGGGACCCAGTCAACCATAGAGCACAAAGGGAGCCAGGAAGTATGGACGAAACTACTCACTAGCAGCAGTCCCTGATCATTTGGATGGGTGGCGCTGGCATAATGAAGGATTTTTGGAGTGGCAGCTAGAGATCCCCCACCTGACTGGACTCTGGGCAGCCCCCCTTCACTCATGTTGAGTAGTGCCAGGTCCTGATCTCTGTGGGGAGTGCCCCAGTGTTCATGCCAGAGACTGGGGGAACACATTTCCTTCTCTTTCGTCCTCACCATCATGGTGAAAATTGGTGTGTTCCACCCCCTACCTGGCAATCCTTAGTGCATACTCTCATGCTGTCAAACTTGCTACTGGAGATTTGTGCCCCCTCCACCCATCCCTGTGCTGCCCTGCCCACCTGGTAATCTGTGGTGTGCCCACTAGCAGTATCATACCTGCAACTGGAGGCTCATGCCCACTTTGCCCACTTCTGGACGGCCCCTCCCATCCAGTGATCCATAACAATCTTGCTTGCTGCCAGATCAGTGACAGGAGGCAGGAGACGCTACTCTCCCTTGCCCTCCCAGCAACCAGTGGCGTGAGCTCCCGTGCCACCCACCTGGTTGTCATTGACATGTGCAGCATGCCCCAACCACTTGAAAATCAGCAGTATACACAGAGAACACCCAACCCAGTGACCAACGACAACACTCCCTGCACCCATGCCTCAGTGATCAGCCAGCCAGACATATTACCTCATCAGCAATGCCAGTCACATTCTGACAGGTGCCATCTGTCAAAAATGATGATTAGAAATCCTAGTGCCTTCATCCAAGGTCTGCCCAGCTGCAACATCCCACATACCACATCTGCTTGGTTCCTGCATGTTGTTTGCATTTTCACTGAAACCCCATGATACCCACCATCTAGTGACATGTCAATTTGTGCAAAACAGCAGGCCTATTCCAAACATTTGGGTAGCACCCCCTCATGGTGGATATGGAGATGTCCTTCCCTGACTGCCAGAGAACAAACTAACTGCTGACACCAACCTGCAAGGACCCCATGATCACAAGGACTTTGGAGGAACCTTGACCACCCAACATTTGTCACCCAATAAGAATGAACCTACTCTCCCACCTCTACTCAATTTGCCAAGGGAAGACATATAAACTGACCAGAGAGAATCTGCACATGGGTGTGACTCACCATATCCACTAAGAAAAAAATAGAGATAAATAACTCACTGCTATTGAGTCTATTCTGACTCATAGCAACCCCCATTGGGTTTCCGAGGCTGTAAATCTTTACTGAAGCACATCGCCCCATCTTCCTTCTGTGGAGTTGTGGGTGGGTTTGGATCACTGGCCTTCTGGTTAGCAGCCAAATGCCTTACCCACTACTCCACCAGAGCTTCTTTACTATGCCCACTGTTGTTGTTGTTGTTATGTGCTGTCAAGTTGGACCCAACTCACAGCGACACCTCCTTGGTTTTCTGAGGTGGTATCACTATGAAAGTAGATTGCCCAACCTTCCTTCCAAGGAGTGGCTGGTGGGTTTGAACCTCCAGCCTTCTGGTTAGCAGTCAAGTGTCTTAGGCATTATGCTAGCAGAGCTCCCAACATGCCCACTAGTAAGAGAAAATCATGCCCAGCCAACAGACACTACAGAAGTCACACATAGACCAGAACTACAAAACAACAACAATTAAAATAACACAAAGGAAGAAAGACATTCTAAACATAAAGAGAAGAAACAAAGCTCTGGATACATCAAAACAAAACAAAAATCAACATACAATGAATATTCATACAATCAATAAAGAAATATGTAAATTAATTAATATCTTAATGCCTGAGACATAGCAGATAATAACAAATCATAGGATAAGATGGTTCAAACAAATGGGCAAAATAAAGAACACCTTCTTGAGAAAGCAATGGTAATAAAACTACTTAATAGAGAATTCAAAAGACTTATATATGGGATCTCCAAAGAGATGAAGGAAAACACAAAAAAACCCTAGAAGAAAGAAAAGAAGGTTTATGTCAAAGAAGTTCAAAAAACCACATACAGAATTTGTTGTTGTTGTTGTTATGTGCCGTCGAGTCGGCCCCGACTCATAGCGACCCCTCCTTGGGTTTCCGAGGCAGTATCACTACGGAAGTAGGATT
>NW_006922057.1:1596498-1601374 GCF_000298275.1 Orycteropus afer afer | reverse complement strand
TATATATATATAGGCACTCTGGTGACATAGTGCCTAAGGCATTTGACTGCTAACCAGAAGGCTGCTAACCACCAGCCACTCCTCAGAAAGAAGATTGGGCAATCTACTTCCATAGATCCATAGAGATACCACCTCGGAAACTCAAGGAGGGGCTGCTATGAGTCAAATCGACTTGAAGGCAGTGAGTTTGGTTGGATTTGGTGTATGTAAAAAGAATGTAATGGGATGACATACAGAAAAGAATGGAATTGCCGACCAAGAATCATACGTCCAACAAAATTTTCTTTCAAATGCAATGGCAAAACTAGAACATTTCCAGAAAAAAACTGAAATTAAGAGAATTTGTACAAGCCAGAACAATAGTGCCTAAGGCACTTGGCTGCTAATCAGAAGGCTGGCGGTTCAAACCCACAAGCCACTCCTCAGAAGGAAGATGGGGCAATCTACTTCCGCAGTAATACTGCCTCGGAAACCCGAGGAGGAGTCGCTATGAGTTGGGTCCAACTCGATGGCACATAACAACAACAACAACAGAGCAATCTTACAAGAAATATTCGAGAGATCCTTCAGACAGAGAATCAACAACATCAGAAAACAACCTGCAATTAAGACACATGACAGTATCAGTCAGAAACCGACCCAAGTAAAGAATTATCAAAAGTGAAATAAAGCTGTAAAACTGAAAATTGGCAACCAAAGATGTCCTCAAAAAGGAGGATAAATGATGTAGTTGTAGTATTTCCTTATGGAAAGGTAGTCAAGTTTAAACTTGACAGTTTTAAACGTAAGAATATAAAAGTGAATTTCAGAGCAACCATCAGAAAATTAATAAATCTGCTTACCAAAATGAATAAGAAGAAGAAGAAAGAAAAAAACTCAGTAAACACAAAATCAACTACAAGGTGAAATACAAAAAAGAAAATCCACAAACAAAAAGAATTCAGCACTGATAATTAAGCAGAACAAAGAAACCATTAACAACACACAAACAAAAATGACAGCAGTAAACTGTCACCTATTCAGCAGCAAACCACACTAAATTTTAAGTGTGGCTGAATAGATATAAAAATATAACCTATCAATTTGTTCCCTACAAGAGACATATTTTTGACACAAAAACAGGTTAAAAATCAAAGGATAGAAAAACTTTATCATGCAAACAGTTACCAAAATAGAGCAGGCGTACAATAATAATCTCTGATAATATAGGCTTTAAGTTAAACCTATTATAAGGGATGAAAAAGTGCATTATATAATGACTAAAGTTTCAATGCACCAAAAGGATATAATCATAATAAATATTTATGCACTCAATGATAAAGCTCCCAAGTATATAAGACAAACGAATGGGTTGAGAAGAGCAAAGATAGCTCTACAATAATAGTTAGGAGAGTTCAACACACCACTTTCAATCATGACCAGAACAGCTAGGAAAAACTCTTTGTTGACACAACTAAATGACCTCAAAGACATATAAAGAACACACCACCCAACAGCAGCATAGGACACATTCTTCTCCAGTGTACATTGATTATTACCTGGAATAGACCATATTTTAGGCCACAAAGCAAGCCTCAATACATTAAAAAATATCAAAACAGTACAAAGTATCTTCTATGATAATAATCATGCTATAAAACTAGAATATAAATAAACTATAAATAATGGAAGGAACACGGAAATAATGAAATACATTGGAACAGAATAACACTTTACTTAAAAACTATTGAGTAACAGAAGAAATTAAAAATGAAATAATAAAATCCATAGAATCAAATGAGAATGAAAATGGAACATAACAAACTTTTGGTGAAAGCAGTGCTCAGAGGAGAATTTATACCAATAAGTGCACACATGAAAAAGAAGAAAGGACCAAAATCAATAGCTTAACCATACAACTCTAACCAATAGAACAAGACCTGCAAAAGAAGTCCATAGTCAACATAGGGAAGGAAATAATAAAGATCAGAACACAAGTAAATGAAACAGAAAACAAAAGAATTAACAAGTCTAGAAGTTGGTTCTCTGAGAGGATCAATAAAATTGACAAACCACTGGCCAAGTTGACAAAGGAAAAAAATGATAAGATGAAAATAACCAAAATAAGAAATCAGATGGTTGACATTACAGCAGAACCAACTTAGATAAGTCAAATGTCTTAGGCACTACACCACCAGAGTTCCTTTAATGATCATTAGAGAGATGCAAATAAATATGTAAAAAGGATCATAACAATTATGAAAAATGGTACTGAAACAAATTTGAAAACCTAAGAGAAGTTAACAAATTTCTAGAAACATAGTATCTATGTAAACTAACATACATAGAGGTAAAAAATTTGAATAGACCCATAACAAAATAAGAAATTGAAAATATCATTAAAAAAAAGAAAGAGAGAGAGAGACTTCCAATAAAAAAGCCCTGGCCCCTGTGTCTTCACTGGATAATTTACAAAACATTTATAGAAGCATTGACATCAATTCTACTCAAACTATTCCAGAACATATAAAAGGAAGGAACATTCCCTAGTTCATTCCATGAAGCCAGCATAACCCTGATACCAACACCAGACAAAAACACCAGTAAAAAAGAAAATTATAGAGCAATATTTCTCATGAATATAGATGCAAAAATTCTCAACAAAATTTTACCCAATAGAATTCAACAGCAGAGCAAAAAAATAATACCTCATGATCAAGTGCTATTTGTAACAGGGATACAAGGATGCAACACTTGTTGATAGGTGCCAGAGAGTTGCTTCTGACTCATAGCATCCTCATGCACAGCAGAATGAAACACCGCACCATCCCACACCAGCTCCATGATCCTTGCTATACTTGAGCCCATTGCCGCAGCCACTGTGTCAATCCATCTTCTCAAAGGCCTTCCCCTCTTTCATCAACCCTCTACCTTACCAAGCCTGACATCCTTCTCCAGGGAATGGTACCTTCTGACAACATGACCAAAGTAGGTGAGACGAAGTCTGGCCACCCTTGCTTCCAAGGAGCATCTCAGCTGAACATCCTCTAGGAAAGATCTGTTAGTTCTTTGGCAGTCCATGGTACCTTCAGCTTTCTTTGCCAGCACCACAACTTAAAAGCATCAACTCCTTTTTTTTTTTTTTTCTCCAAGATGGTGGGATGGGCAGAAAGACTGCACAGACCCACTTCAACAAAGAAAAGGGGAACCAATTAACACAGACACAGAAGATAATCCTGGACCCCTGAGCCTTGAAGGGAAGGGTATAGAAGTGGACTACACCCCAATGAGCAGGAGAATTTGCATTAAAATACCAAAACATGAGACATACAGAGCTGCAGTCTGACAGTGATCTTGAGGGCACAGTACAGACAGCTTGGAGAGTGCCTAGTGGTGGTAGGACCTAAGAATTAACCTAAAAATCAGCCCTGCTAGCAAGGGACTGCACAGAGGACTGCTCTGGTGGCTGGGGAATAAAAGGAGAAGCAGCAGGGAAGAGGAATATGGGCTGAGTTGTGGACTTTTGCCTGCTGGAGGGTGCTGCCATTTTGAAGTTTACAAGTTACTTGACCATTTTGGATATTTAAAGAGATGACGCTCTCCCAGATTCCAGGGGCTTAAAAACAGGTTCTGCTTGCCAGTAACCCCAAGGACACTCTGGACCTGCATGACTAAAAAGGTGCGTCATTCCCCTTGTTACTCTTATACCCCACACCCCTTGGTGAATGGAGGTGTGGCCATCCTCCACTCCCACCCACCTTCTGGGCCTTCAGGAACTCCATCCCAGTCTGTGTGCTCGGCCGGAGCCTAGGTGCCCTGCCCAGTCCTCCATCAATTTTTACTTTTTTCTTTTTCTCTTTCTTTTTTCTGGTGTTTAGTTTGCTTGTATTTGTCTATTTTAAAACTACTACTATTATTAATACTTTTGTCCTTCTTACTATTATTCTTTATTCTTCCCCTCCAAGGTTCTAGTTTTCTGCTTTTTTGCTTTTCCCTGTTTCTGGTTGAGGAAAAAAAAAATTAATTAAATTTTTTTTTCTTTTCCCTTTTCTCTCATGGTTATCCCTGTTCCTTGCTTTTCTTTTTGCATTTTTCCCATTTTTTTTCTTCATTACTCTCCTTCTTTACTTTTTTCTCTTAGTGTCCTGTCCCCAGATATAGCAGGTTTTCTTATTTTTTTTTTCTTCTTTTTCTCTTTTTTTGGTTACTGTTCCTGTGTGATAACATAGTGTATTTTTTGCTTTTAGTTTGTTGTATTTTTGCTTTTAGTTTGTTGATGATTATGCAATTTTAATTTTTGTCTAAATGAGTGGGAGACAGCAACAGTCCCCATAAGCAACTACACCCACATCTCCTGCAACTTCACTTACTGAGTGAGAGCCACTACCTCCTTCTCCACCAATGGACCAATGATAAAATACCACCAACAAGAGCCTGAATCACCCTTGGCTGCTCTTCACAAATGGTTAACAGAGATCTAAATACAACAATACCACGATGTCTTGGAGACAACAGACCATCACAGTCCACACAAAGAAGTAAGATAAAGTGGTAGAAACAAGGGAGCAGGATACAGATGCAAAACACATCCTTGAGGAAGAAACAGCATTGGAACTCTCTGATAAGGAATTCAAAAGAATTATCTTTAGGTATGTTGAAAGGATTGAGAGACAGACCAAAGAAAACACAGAAAAAAACCTAGAAGAATTTTGGAAAAAAATACAAGAACAAAATGACAAAATAAACAAAAAAACTAGAAATGATTATAAATCTACAGATGGAAATCCAGAAGATTAATACTAAATTGTCAGAAATAGATAACACTTTGAAAGGGCAAAGGAGTAGAACTGATGCAATGGAAGACAGAATTAATGAGATTGAATACAAATACCTGAAT
>NW_006922057.1:1590272-1591863 GCF_000298275.1 Orycteropus afer afer | reverse complement strand
CTGCCAACAACTATCCATGAGCGAACAATCCACCATTCGGCCTGGAGATCTTGGATTCATTGGATTCGTTGGAGTCAACAGCCAGTACAGTGCCTGCCAACCTTGAGCCCTCAGCCCCTGCAGCTGCAAGAGTTGAGAAAAGCCTCCAGCTTGACATTTGATCCAAGAACGTTGGACTTTCCAGCCTCTATAAGTGTGTGAGCCATTTTCCTAAGATAAATTTCTCTCTCTCTCTCTCTCTCTCTCCCTATATATATAAGGAACTCTGGTAGCATAGTGCCTTAGGCACTTGACTACTAACCAGAAGGCTGGTGGTGCAAACCCACCAACCACTCCTCAGAAGGAAGGTTGGGCAAACTTCTTCCGTAGTGATACTGCCTTGGATACCCAAGGAGGGGTCACTATGAGTCGGGTCCGACTCGACAGCACATAACAACAACAACAACAACTCTCTATATAAGCTTTACTGGTTTTGTTTCTCTAGAGAACCCAGTCTAACACAAGGTATATGAGTTGAACATTTACCTGAGGTAGATACACTCCTTGGAGAGAACAATCATGGGAGAAAGAAGAGCTGCTTATACACAGGGAGAGAGCTAAGGGGGCAGGAGTGCATGGAGAGATGGACAAAGGGAAGGGGTAACTATTGGGAGGAAGGAGGAGGGGAGATGTTGCATTATGATAAATTATGGTCAATGTCATGAGACAAAATGTATGTGAACTGCTGTATGGAAAGTGAATTTGCTCTGTAAATTTTCACCCAAATCACAATAGTAAAAAAAATTAAAAAAAAGTTCTGTTTCATACTACGAATTGGTTTTAACATTTCCCTTACTAAATAACACCCTGGAAAAATGTAACTGTGTATAAAACAAGAAATAAATCACCCTGAAAATAAAATAAAATAAAAACTCTTCTTCAGTCTTCCTTTTCACCTTAGTCTACAAGGAGACATCCTTGCTCCTCAGCACTTGAAAGTTCCTTCACAGTCAACCTGCTCAGTGCTACACGTTGTCTAATGTCCTGACTGCTGCTTCCATTGGCCTCAATTGTAGAACCAAGCAACGTGAATTCTTTAACAACCTCAATCTTTTCTCCATTTATTGTGATGCTGCTTATAGGTCCAGTTGTGAGGATTTTTGTCTTCTTTATATTGAGATGTAATCCATACTGAAGACTGTGTTCCTCAATCTTCATCAATAAGTGCCTCAAGTCATCCTCACTTTCAGCAAGCAAAATTGTATCATCAGCATATCTCAGGTTGTTAATGATTCTTCCTCCAATCCTGATACCACGTTTTTCTTCATATAGTCCAGCTTCTCAGATTATTTGCTCAGCAGATAAATTGAATAAGTATGGGGAAAGGATACAACCCTGACGTACTCCCTGATTTTAAACCATGCAGTGTCCCCTGCTCCATTCGAATGACAACCTCCTGGTCAAGGTACAGGTTCCTCATGAGTACAACCAAGTGTTCGAGAATTCCCATTCTTCTCAATGTTATCCGTAATTTGTCATGATCCACACAATCAAATGCCTTTGCATAGTCAATAAAACACAAGTAAACATCTTTCTGGTATTCTTTGCCTTG
>NW_006922057.1:1579496-1588492 GCF_000298275.1 Orycteropus afer afer | reverse complement strand
TTTCTAAGCTAAGTGACTCATCTTCTTCCTCTATATTGGACAATGTTTCTGGACTATTCATAAAGTTGTGCAGTAATGTATCAGACAGTGTTTCTCTGCTATTTGTAAGGTTTTCCCTGGCCAATATTTGAGAAGTATATTGTCTCCTCCTTCCTAGTCTGTCTCAGTCTGCAAGCCAGGCTGATATCTGTGCAGCAGGTGCACCCCACTGGGTTTAAAATACTAGTGGCACAGCCTGAAGACTCACAGCAACACGTCACTACAGTAGGACAAACCGACAGACAAGTTTGTCTCCCTTAGTTGTTGGAAACCCCTCCAACCACCCTTACCTGGATCCCTGTGGCTGACTCATTGATCTGTTCCAGTCAGTCCCCTTCTGCCTTTTCTGTCATCTCCCTGCTTCCCACCTTGCTGCTTGTTGGGGATGGCCTGGGTTCCCTCTCCTTATCTGGCCCCCTGTGGTTGACTCCTCGATCTGTTCCAGTCCCTTTTGCCTTTTTTGTCCTCTCCCTTCTTCCCACCTTGCTGCCTGTTCTTAGGTCCCTGGAATCTGAATGAGAATGTGATCACTTTCAACACTAGAAAATCATCACTACAACACTAGAAAATCAATCAATGTAACTCACCACATACATAGAACAAAGTAACAGAATCACATGATCATCTCAATCAATAGAAAAAGCATTTGATAAAATCCAACACACTTTCCTTGCAAAAACTTGCAGCAAAATAGGAATGGAAAGAAAATTCCTCAACATAATGAAGGGCATATATGCAAAATCAACAGCCAACATTATTCTCAACAGAGAAAGATTGAGAGCATTCCCCTTGATAACAGGACTAGACAGGGATGCCCTTTATCACCATTTTTATTCGATAATACTGGAAATCCCAGCTAGAGCAATAAGGCAAGAAAGGGAAATAAAACATTTCTGTGATGTTTAAGTTTATGTGTCAACTTGGCTGGGCCTGGTTGAGTGGCTGGGCAGCTGGTGGTAGTTATTCCCCATGATGAAACTGGCAATCAACTCCATGGTGGGACCTACCACAAGCAGCTGGGTAGCTGCTTTAGGGATGTGGTCTGGTTCCCATATATAAGAAACAGCTGTGGGAATGGTCTCTAGCTTATGGTATGTTTGAACTCCATATGTGGCCATGTTGTTGTTCAGCACTCTGCCATGCTCTGCCAACCTTGGCACTTTCAATGAAGTTGAATTAATGGCCTGCCATGTGGTTTGGTAACATTAGGACTGTGCCATTTTATTTGTTGATCTTGGGCTTGTCAGTCTCAGCAGCCAGTAGCTGCCTGAGTGAAGAGATGCTCTAGCTTCAGTGAGCTGGGAGCAGGAGGCAAAGCTGAAGCCCAAGGTCAAGCAGCTGCCACACAGGCCCTAGAGCTTGGCACTTTGAACTCGGACTTAATGCCTCCAAAGTTGTAAGAGAATAAACTCTTGTTTGTTCAAGCCATTGTATTTGTGGTATATCTCTGTCAGAGTGGCACTAGGTAACCAGGACAGTAGCCCAACTGAAAAAGGACGAAGTAGAACTATGCTTATTCACAGATGATATGATCCTATATATAGAAAAGCCTAGATATTCAAGAAAAATACTAGAACTAATAGAAGGATTTGCCAAAGAGACAGGGTACAAGATCAGGGTACCAAAAAAATCAGTTGAATTCCCCTATGCTAATAAGGAGGACTTTAAAAAGGAAATCAGGAAAATAATGCCATTTACAATAACCCCTAAAATAATCAAATACCTAGGAATAAACCTAAGCAGGAATGAAAAAGACTTATACAAAGAAAACTATAAAACACCAGTGCAAGAAACTAAAAGAGATGTACACAAATGGAAAAAACATCCCATGCTCATGGATTGGAAGACTTAATATTGTGAAAATGTCAGTATTACCGAAACCAATCTATAGATGTAATTTAATCCTGATCCAAATCACAATATTCTTTAATGAAAAGGAAAAATTAATGTCCAACTTTATATGGAAAGGGAGCTCTGGTGGCATAGTGCCTAAGGTATTTGACTGCTAACCAGAAGGCTGGTGGTTCAAACCCACCAGCCACTGCTCAGAAGGAAGGTTGGGCAATCTACTTCTGTAGTGATACCACCTCGGAAACCTAGGCAGGAATCAGTATGAGGAGGATCTGAATTGATGGCAGTGAGTTTTTTTTTTTTTTTTTTTTTTTTGAAAAAAAGGAGGCCATAAATAAATAAACTTATATTGAAGAAGACCAAAGTAGTAGAGAACACTTCCCAATATCAAAACTTACTAAAGAATTGCAGTAATCAGAACAGCCTGATACTGGTTCAATGACAGGTGCATAGACCAATGGAATAGAATTGAAAGCCCAGGAATTAATGCATCCTTCTATGGGCTAAACAGGAAGCTGGCAGTTCAAACCCTCTCAACCACCACTCCTGGGACGGATGATTGAGCAATCTACTTCTGTAGAGAAAAGGCCTCAGAAACCCAAGGCGGGGGGGGGGGGGCTTGTTATCAGTCAGAAAATGATTCAACAGCAGTGAGTTGTTTTGTTTTGTTTATGGGGAGCTGATCTTTGACAGTGGCTCAAAGTCCACTGAGTGGAGAGATGCAGTCTATTTTACAAATTGTGCTGGTAAAATTGTATATCAATATGAAAAAAAAAAAAGAATCAGGAGTCATATATCACATCAAGCACAAAGGCTAACTCAAAATGAATCAAAGACCTGCATGTTAAAGCTAAAACTGTAAAGTTCCTGGAAGATAACATAGGATCAAAAGTAAGAGCCCTAATTTTTGGCATAAATAGCCTATCAAACAAAACTAAAAATATACAAATGACAGAAGACAAATTAGATAACTGGAACCTCCTAAAAATTAAATATTTATGCTCATCAAAAGACTTTACCAAAAGAGTAAAAAGATACTATAGACTGGGGGGAAAAAAAAAACTTTGGCAATGACATACCTGATAAGGGCCTAATCACTAAAATACATAGAAAACTTCAAGAACTCAAAAAAAAGGACAACAAATCCAATAAAAATATAGATAAAGGGGAGTTCCAGTAAGATGACAGAATAGGCAGACAAACTACAAAGACCCTCTTCAATAAAGAAAAGTGAAAGCAATTAACACAGACACAGAACATAATCCTGGAGCCCTGAGCTTTGAAAGGAAGGATACAGAGTAGAATAAACACCAACTGTGAAAGAGGAAAAAAATAGTGTAGTTACAGAACTTCTAAATGCTGAGGAAGTCAAGAGAGTTGCAAGATAGAATGGCCTGTTCTAAACTCAGGGAGAAAATTATAAATCACAGGGTAACCTCAAAGAAAAATGATAAACCATCACATCACAATAAAAAAGAAACCAAAACAAAAAACAAACTCACTGCTGTTGAGTTGGATCCAACACATAGTGATCCCTCCTTGGGTTTCTAAGGTGGTATCACTACAGAAATAGATTGACCAATCTTCCTTCCTAGGAGTGGCTACTGTATTTGAACCACCAGCCTTCTGGTTAGCAGTGAAACGCTTTAGGCACTATGCTACCAGAGCTACAAGCACAAATACTTAGCAAATGCTAAAACAATAACAACAAAGGAAATGATAACATGATTCACAAATATAATGAACTAAGCATAGGAAATTATATGGAACAAAGAAACCAGGAATAGCACAAAAATAACACATAGCAAAATGTCAACAACCAATTCATACTACTCAATAATTACACTGTCAATGGATTAAATGCACCACTCAAGAGGCAGAGATGCAGATTGTATATATAAAAAAAAAAAAAAATAAATAACCCATCAATATGCTGTCTACAAGAGACACACCTTAGAGACAAAGACAAATATAGACCAAAAATCAAAGGTTGAAAAAAGATATATCAAGCAAATGGCAACAAAAAAAGAGCAGGAGTGACAATATTAATTTCTGATAAAATTGACTTTAAGAAAAAAAACACCATATGAGACAAGGAAGGACATTATATAATGACTAAAAGATCAATTGAACAAGAAGATATAACCATAATAAATATCTATGGACCCAATGAAAAAGCTCCAAAATACATAAATCAGATTTTAACAGGATTGAAAAGGCAAAAAGTGACTCCACAGTCATAGTAGGAGACTAATACACCACTTTTAATCAAAGATGGAACAATTGGAAAGAAACTCAACAAAGACACAGAAGAACTAAACAATACAATCCACCAAATTGACCTTAGAGACACCTACAGAACCCTTCACCCAACAACAGCACAATATTTGTTCTTTTCCAGTGCACATGGAACATTTTTCATGATAGGCCAAATGTTAGGCCATAAAGCAAAGGTTAATAAATTTAAAAACATTGAAATACTGCAAAGCATCTTCTCAGATGCTATCAAATTAGAAATCAACAACACAAAAAGAGCAAACACATGGAAACTGAACAATATCCTCCTTGAGAAAGAATGGGTAAAGAGAAATAAAAAATGAAATTAAAAAATTCCTTGAAACAAATGAGAATTAAAACACAAAACTTACCAAAATCTTTGGGACATAGCAAAAGCAATGATCATAGGCCAACTTATAACAATAAATGCACATATCAAAAAAGAAGAAAGAGCCAAAATCAACACTTTAAACCAACATCTTCAACAATTAGAAAAAGATCAGCAAGAAAAGACTACAGTCACCAGAAGAAAGGAAATAATAAACATTCGAACAGAAATCAAGGAAACAGAAAATAGAAAGACAATGGAAAAAATCAACAAGACTAGAAGTTTGTTTCTTGAAAAGACTAATAAAATTGGCAAACTTAACAAAGGAATAGAGAGAGAGAATATAAACAACATGAATAAGAAACGAAATGGGTGACATAGCAGAACCAACCAAAAATAAAAAGGATACTATGAAGAGCTGTACTCCAACAAACTTGGAAATCTGGAAGAAATGAACAAATCTCTAGAAATACACAACTTACTTAAACTAACACAGACTGAGGTGGAAAAGTTGAACAGATTCATAACAAAAGAAGAAATTGAACAGGTCATAGAAAAATTACCAACAAAAAAAGCCCTGGCTCAGACAGCTTTACTGGAGAATTCTACCAAACATTCAGAGAAGAGCTGACACAAATTTTACTCAAACTATTCAAAAACATAGTAAAGATGGAATCCTCCCAAATTCATTTTATGATGCAAGCATAACCTTGATACCAAAACCAGGCAAAGACATCCCTAAAAAGGAAAACTACAGACCAATATCCCTCATGAATATAACTGTAAAAACTTTCAACAAATTCCTAGCCAATAGGGTCCAATAACATATCCAAAAACTAATTCATTATGAGCAAGTGGGGTTTACATCAGGTATGCAAGGATGATTCAACATTAGAAAAACAATTCACATCATCCACCACATAAATAAAACAAAGAAAAAGAACTACATGATGCAGGAAAAGTATTTGGTCAAATCCAACATCCATTCCTGATAAAACCTCTCTGCAAAATAAGAATAAAAGGGACATTCCTCGACACAATAAAGGGCATCTATGCAAAACCAACAGCCAACATTATTCTCAATGGAGAGAGACTGAAACCATTCCTCTTGCAAACAGGAACCATGCGAGGATGCCCTGTCACCATTTCTATTCAACATTGTTGTATTGGAAGTCTTGATGTTGTTGTTGTTATGTGCCATTGAGTGGTACCCGACTCATAGTGACCCCTCCTATGGGTTTCTGAGGCAGTATCACTACTGAAGTAGATTACCCAAACTTCCTTCTAAGGAGGGACTGGTGGGTTTGAACCGCCAGCCTTCTGGTTAGCAGTCAAGTGCCTTAGGCCCTATGCTACCAGAGCTCCTATTGGAAGTCCTGGCCAGGAAAATAAGGCAAGAAAGGGATCCAAATTGGTAAGGAAGAAATAAAATTATCCCTATTTGCTGACAATATGGTCCTATACCTAGAAAACCCAAGAGACTCTGCAAAAAATGTGCTTATTGGAACTAATTGAGAGATTCAGCATCATGGCACGATACAAGATCAACATCCAAAAATCAGTTGAATTTCTCTACACCAGCAGAGTTTGCTGAGAAAGAAATAAGAAAATCAATACCATTTACAATAGCTACCAAAAAAAAAAAAAAATACTTGGCACCAAATGTTAACAGGGACACCAAAGACCTGTACAAAGAAAACTACAGAAGACTACTTAAAAAAAAAAACATAAGAGATCTACATAAATGGAAGAACATACCATACTCATGGATAGGAAGATGGAACATTGTGAAAATGTCAATTCTACCCAAAGCAATATACACTTTCAATGCAATCCCAATCCAGATCCCATCAACATTCTTTAAGGATATGGAAAAACCAATCACTAACATTATGTGGAAAGGAAAGAGATCTTGGATAAGCAAAGTATTATGGAAGAAGAACAACAAAGTAGGAGGTCTCACACTGCCGGATATCAAAACCTACTATACAGCCACAGCAGTCACAACTGCCTGGTATTGGTACAACAACAGACATATAGACCAATGGAATAGAATTGAGAACCCAGAAATAGACCCATTGACCTATGGTTAGCTGATTTTTGACAAAGGGCCAAAACCCATGACATGGGGAAGAGATTGTCTGTTTAACAAATGGTACTGGCAAACTTGGATATCCATTTGCAGAAAAATGAAACATGATTTTTACCTCACACCATACATAAAAACTAACTCCAGATGGATCAAAGACTTAAGTGTGAAACCTGAAACTGTAAAGTTCTTCAAGAAAAAACTAGGGGGCAATTTACAGGCCCTAATATATGGCATAAATAGACTACCAAGCATAACCCAAAATGCACAAACAGCCAAAGAGAAATTAGATGAATGGGACCTTCTAAAAATTAAATTTTTATGTTCTTCCAAAGACTTCTCTGAAAGAGTCAAAAGAGAAGATACAGATTGGGGAAAAATGTTTGGAATGACATTTCTGACAAGGGACTTATCTCTAGAATTTTTAGAAAACTCTAACACCTCAACAACAAAAAGACAAATAATCCAACTAAAAAATGGGCAGGAGACATAAATAGACACTTCACGAAAGATATTCAGGTCCCCAACAAACATCTGAAGAAATGCTCATGATTACTAGCCATTGTTGGTGTTTTTAAAATCAAAACAACAATGAGATACCAACTCACACCACCACTAATGGCAAAGTTCAACAAGACAGAAAATAACAAATGCTGGTGAGGATGCAGAGAGATTGGGACTCTCACACACTACTAGTGGGACTGTCAAATGATACAACCACTATGGAAAGCAGTATGGGGATTCCATAAAGAGCTGGAATTAGGAATACCATTTGACCCAGCAATTCCATTACTAGGTATATATCCTAAAGAAGTGAGAACCAGGACAAGAATAGATATATGCATACTCATGTTCATCGCAGTACTATTTACAATAGCCAAAAGATGGAAACAATCTATATACCCATCAACAGAAGAATGAATAACCAAACCATGGTACATGCACACAATGGAATACTATGCAACCCTAAAGAGTAACCTGGAATCTGCAAAACAGTGCATAACATGAATGAACTTGGAGGACATTGTTGTTGTTGTTGTTGTTGTTGTTATGTGCCCTCAAGAAGGACCCGACTTATAGCAACCCCTCCTTGGGTTTCCGAGGCAGTATTACTACAGAAGTAGATTGCCCAACCTTCCTTCTGAGGAGGGACTGGTGGGTTTGAACCACCAGCCTTCTGGTTAGCAATCAAGTGCCTTAGGCACTATGCTATCAGGGCTCCATGGAGGGCATTATGCTGAGTGAAATGACTCAGTCTCAGAAAGACAAATATTGTATTAGTCTGTCATTGTAAAAAGTCAAGGAAAAGTTTATATATGGTAGGAAATTTTCTTTGTTGGTTACTAGGGGTGGGAGGGGAGAGGAGAGGAGGGAGCACTGCTAGATAGCTAGAGACAAGTATTGATTTGGGTGAAGAGAAGAGCAATGTACCAAATGTGAGTGATCGACATGGTGGCATTGAGGAAGAGGAAGACATAGAGAGGCGTATGGGAGGTACAGACAACAAAGATGAACCCTTTTGCACATACAGTACTGCATTGTCAGTGAAGGCAAACATTGATATATGGGTGGATAGATGGGTGGACAGGCTGAACTATTAGGTGTGTCTGTATAGGGGGAGTGTGCCCATGACCATGTATAGGGCTGGCAGACAATGTTTCTACAAGTGTATTGTATGTCTTGTAAGAATTCCCAGGTATATAGTAGAGCTGACAAAGGACAAGACTGTAGTCACTGCTTGGCTACAGCCAGCTACCCAGAGAAAGTGAATATTTGGACCTGTGGGCTCAGGACCATAGTTGCAGGGGACATCAATTGGCATAACATACTACACAAAAACATTGTTTTACATGCTACTTTGGCGAGTAGTGACTGGGATCTTAAAAGCTTGTCAGTGGCCATCTAGATGCAATGATGGGTCTCTCTTCATCCAGAACAAAGAAGAATGAAGAAAATCAAAGAATCATGGAAACAATTAGTCCAAACAACTGGTAAGCCATGAGATCCTTAGCCTATATGGCTATGAGACCAGAAGAACTAGATGGTGCCTGGCAACCACTATCAACCACTCGGAGGGGGATCTATGTAGGAGATCCTACACAGAGTTGGAGAACAATGTGGAACAAAACTCAAAATCATCAAGAAAAATAAAAGGGACCAGGTTTGCTGGTCTGATAGACCCTGGAGAAACCCCTGAGACTATGATCCCTAGCTGCCTTTCAAGTCTGGAATTGAACCCACTCCTGTGGCTTCCAGCCAAACAAAAGACAGGCATATGAGCTGAACATTTACCTTAGGTAGATACACTCCTTGGAGAGATCAATCATGGAAGAATAGAAGGGCTGTGTATGCACAGGGAGACAGGTTGGGGGGCCGGAGTGCATGGGAGAGAAGGACAGAGGGATGAGGTAA
>NW_006922057.1:1576714-1579371 GCF_000298275.1 Orycteropus afer afer | reverse complement strand
CAAAGGTCATGAACAGACACTTCACGAAAGTGGATATTTAGGTGGCCAACAAATACATGAAATCTTTACAGAAGTAGATTGTCCAGTCTTCCTTCTGCAGAGTGACTAGTGAGTTTGAACCACCAACCTTCTGGTTAGCAATTAAATCCCTTAGGCACTACATCACCAGAGCTCCTTTTATGATCATTAGAGAATGCAGATAAAATCTACAATGAGATACCATCTTACCCTTGCAAACGATGGCAATGATCAAAAATAGGAAATAATAAATGATGACAAGGCTGTGGGTGGATTGGAACTCATACATTGCTGGTGGGATTGTAAAATGGTAAAACCACTAGGGAAAACAGTATGGCACTCCCTCAAAAAAGCTAGAAATAGAAATACCTTATGATCCAGCAAAACCACTCCTAGAGATATAAGATAAGTGACACAAATGGATATAGGTACACATATGTTCATTGCAGCATTATTCACAATAGCAGAAGATGGAAACAATCTAAGCACCTATCAGTGAATGAATGGATAAACAAACTGTGATACATACATGCAACGGAGTACTATGCAACTACAAAGAATAACGAGGAGTCTGCAAAACAGCCTTTAACATGGATGAATCAGGAAAACATGCTGAATAAAATAAGTCAATCACAAAAAGACAAATATTGTATAATCCCACTATTTTAAAAAGTCAATGAATAGATATAAAGACAGAAAACAATGTTCTTTGATGGTTAGCAGGGATGGGAACGGGAGTGTTTTGGTTACCTAGTTCCACTCTGACACAAGAATATACCACAAAAGGGATGGCTTTAACAAACAGGGGTCTATTCTCTTACAATTTTGGAGACTAGAAATCTGAGTTCAAAGTGCCAGGCTCTAGGGCCTGGGTGGAAGCCCCTCAACCGTGGACTTTAGCTCTGCCTCCTGCTCCCAGCCCACTGAAGCTAGAGGATTTTCTTCACTCAGTCAGCTGCTGGCTGCTGAAGGTGACAAACCCAAGGTCTTCAAATAAAAAAGCACAGTCCCAATATTACCAAACAACACGGCAGGCCACTAACTCAAGTCCAGAAAAAGTCCCAGGATCGGCAGGGCACAGCAGGCTGCTGAACAACAACTCGGCTGCATGCAGGGTTCAAGTTAAAGCTGCTTCTTATATACTGGACGCAGACCACATCACTGAAGCAGCTACTCAGCTGCTCTGGAGGATTCCACCATGGAACTGACTGCCGATATCATCATGTTGTTGTTGTTATGTGCCGTCGAGTCAGACCTGACTCATAGTGACTCCTCCTTGGGTTTCCGAGGTGATATCACTATGGAAGTAGATTACCCAACCTTCCTTCTGAGGAGTGGCTGGTAGGTTTGAACCACCAGCCTTCTGGTTAGCAGTCAAGTGTGCCTTAGGCCCTATGCCACCAGAGCTCCCAATCTCATCATGGGGAATAACTATATCCAGCTGCCCAGCCACTCAACCAGACTCAGCCAAGTTGACAACAACCTTAACTACCAGAGGGAGGGTATTTCTAGATAGCAGACATCTGTTGCTTTTGCTAATGGGAAAAGCAACTTCTAATATGGGTGAAGTCAGCATAACCTGACTAAAACAAATAAAGACATTAAGAAGTACATGAGAAAAAGAGACAATTTTGGTAAATGCTATGACATGTACAATTTTGTAACAAAACCAAAAACAATTTTAAAAAGTGTGTCTTTATGTGGGTAGATATAGACGTATAAATATGTGTGAGAAGGCATATGTAAGTAAATGTGCATGCATATATGTAGGCATGTGTATATACACATTAGTATGTGCTGCATATAAATCCATATATATAACAAACCACATAGATGGCACAGTTACAGAGGATTCCTAGACATATCTAGACAACTTGTAGGATTGGTTTACTGGATCAAAAAGGCTTGGAACCATCGTCTCAGCGTGAGCTTAGTCAATTGGCATAACATAGTTCACAAAGATACTGTTCTGCATCCTGGTTTGGTGAGTAGCATTTGGGGCTCTTAAAAACTTGTGAGCAGCCATCTAAAACACAACTATTGGTCTCAGATGGAGTAAAAGAGAGTGAAGGAAATCAAAGACTTAAGAAACTTGTCTATAGGACTAATAGCTCACATGACCCACATCCTCTTCTAACCTGAGACCAGAAGAACTAAATAGTACCTAGCTACCTCTACCAATCAGTTTGACCAGGACACAGTAGAAGGTCTCAGATAGAATGGGAGAAAAATTTAGAATAAAACTCAAATCAAAAGAGAAAAAGAAAAAGAAAAAGAAAAGAACAGACATACTGGACTGATAGAGACTACAGGAACCACTGAGATTTTTGTCCTTAAATACCCTTTTCACTTTTCATCCAAATAATAGATTGGCTTATAAAATAAACAATGTCACCCATGAGTAATTTGTTCCCTTAAACAATGAACTATATGAGACCAAATGGTCAACATTTACCCAGAAGCAAAAATGAGAAGACAAGGAGGGGAAAGGAAGCTAGATCAATGGAAACAGAACAAACAGAATATGAATAATGAGAATATTGACATATTGTAAAAATTATAACCCATGACACAGAACAATTTGTATACAAATTATTAAAGGGGAATCTAATTTCTTGTGTAAACTTTAAAACACAATT
>NW_006922057.1:1573607-1576614 GCF_000298275.1 Orycteropus afer afer | reverse complement strand
GGAGAAAAGTCAATATCAAAAAGAAAAGAGAACCTAGGTGCCATGAAACCACTTTCATCTCACTGCAACCCCATGTGTGTCCGAGTAGAACTGTCTTCCACAGGGCTTTCGGTGGCTGATTTGGGGAAGTAGATTTACAGGCCTTTCTTCTGTGGTGACTCGGGGTGGATTTAAACCACCAGCCCTTTATTTGGCAGTCGAGTGTGTTAACTATTTACACCACCCACCAATTAAACGCCATCAAGTCAATTCTGACTCAAAGTAACCCTGCAGGGCAGAGTAGAACTGTAATGCATAGGGATTCCAAGGTTGTGAATCTGTACAGGAGCACCCTTTCACATCTTTCTCCTGCAGAGCAGCTGGGGGTTTGAACTGCCGCATTTTGGTTTGCAGTCGAGCACTTTAAATACTGTGCCACCTGGGCCTCTTCCCATAATTCATATACCAAAACCCACTGCTGTTGGGTCATATCTGACTCATGGCGGCCTCTCCTTGGGTTTCTGAGACAGTATCACTACAGAATTAAATTGCCCATCTTCCTTCCAAGGAGTGGTTGGTGGGTTTGAACCACCAGCCTTCTGGTTAGCAGTTAAGTGCCTTAGGCACCACGCTACCAGAGCTCCTATAATTCATATAGAACCCCTTAAATACCATCTTATAGAGTGATTATTGTGCATCTCTCTCTCACACATGATCTATAACTTCTGTGAAGGCAAGCTTTGGATTTAAGGCTGATTTTAATCTGTCACACTGCCTAATCTGACCCAAACATAGCCCAGGACTCAAGAATTCCCTTAAATAAATGAACAAAAACATTTCTACCACACCAAGACTGGTCTAGGTGTAAAAATGGTTCACTGAGATTTTGTTAAAATGGGATGTATATTGCACTTGAAATACCAGTAGCAAGATGCTTAGTGGGAATTTGGTTGACTTAGATTATTATGATTTAGCATAATCTTTCTTTGGAAATTATAAACAATTCAGAGCACATATAGGTAACTTTATCTCTTCTGGTTTGTTGATTTATGTGTACTTGTTATGCTCAATAAAATACAAAAAGTGGTGGGGAAGCCAATGACGTTGAACAATTATCGACAATGGGATTAGTTGCTAATATCAATGGGTCGCTTAGAGCAGTCACTGAGATACATTTTAGAACCTAGTATTAGCTAACTATGTAGGTGGAAATCTGGTAGCGTAGTGCCTAAGGCACTGGACTGCTAACCAGAAGGCTGGCCGTTCAAGCCCACCAGCCACTCCTCCGAAAGAAGGTTGGGCAATCTACTTCCGTAGTGATACCGCCTCGGAAACCCAAGGAGGAGTCACTATGAGTCAGGGTCGACTCGACAGCACACAACAACAACAACAATATGTGGGTGGATGCTTGGATGGATCCAAATGATAGATGGACAAACAAAGTGACAGATGGATGAATTAGAGAATCAAGCAGACAGACAGACCTTAGCTGATTGGCACAAATGACACCTCGAGGGGGTTCTGACAACTGCATCTGCTATGGAATGGTTGACTGTGGATCCCACACATCTGGCTGGCAAGTCAGACATCCTATCTCCCACCTTGCTGGGTCCTAGACATCCTTGCAAAATCCTCAAGGACGAGTTGGGAGAGACAAATCCTCTCTCAGGTCTCTTCTCCAAATCCTCTGCAGAGAAATGACTGCTGTGAGCAGGGAAGAGATGTGTTAGTCTATGGACAGGCCACTGTGGGAGAAGCTAACAACCCCCAAGAGACAGAGAACAAAGACCAGAGAGCTGAGCAGGCAACACATTCAACAAGGAGATGAGTCAGAGGGTGACAGGTTTCCTTTCAGTAATGCCAGTGGCATATCCTTCCTAACTTCCCGTTTCAGAGGTTTGAGTGTTGACTGTGTATTGAAAGCTACTGGAGTATTATTATTGGTCTTCTGGGTGTGATAATGGCACTGTAGCACTGCAGAGAAAGCAAGGTCTTTGTCTTTTATATTTGCAGCATGGTGATATGATATCTGAGATTTACTCTGGCAAATTCCAGCCAAGAAAAAAAAAGGAAGTTGAAGATTTAGATGAAATCATCTTGGCAACGTGTTTCTAATTGTTGGGGCTGGGTGTTGAATGCATGGGAATTCATTAGATGGTTCCCTCTATCATTGAGTATGCTGAAAAGTTTTCACAGTGAGAAGTTAAAATAAAATCTTTCTATTTATTTCTGGAAGAGGAAAAATACACACAAGCACATATGCGGAGCAGTTTCCTATCTTTAGGGTTTAATTCTGTTCTGCAGATGAAAGCTGTTCCATTAAACAGTCTATGGTATTTAAAGAGCAATTTTGTTTCATTTAATTGCTCCCTTAAATTAACTGCTTCCTGAGCCTGGAGAGATGACTGTTAGAGCCCAAGTGGAAGAAGAGGTGACATGAACTTCAAGTGGTGTTGAATGGTTTCAAGTGGAACCACAACTTACTGGGAACCTCTCATCCCCCAGGAAGGAGTCAGAACTCCCAGATGAAGGCAAAATTCTCCACACAAAAACAAGTAATGACAGTGGCTTGTGTCCCCTGCTCTCAACACTCTAAGTGAAAAGTTGTTTAAATTCCTTCCCAATTTTTTCCCAGAGTATTTTAGTGAGGAAGAATAATTTTTAAATAATGGGACTCAACCTTACATGCCCTTGACATTTATTCACTACATATTTATTCAGTCTCTATCCTAGCGCCACAGAACAAAGACCTAGCTATCTGCTCCCATCAAGATTACAGCCAAGAAAACCCTATGGAGGAGTTCTACTCTGTAACACATGGGGTCACCATCAGTCCAAATTGACTTGATGGCAATGGAGAATATGTAAACTCTAGGCCAGGCACTGTGCCAGGCACAGGGAATATATGAATGGTGAACAATCCAGAGAAGACCACTGCCCTTGTGAGGCTTGTAGCCTACCTGGGAAGATGGACATGTCAACAGCTAAGTACAAAATAAAGGAGCTCTGCAAAAAAGAATGAAAAAAA
>NW_006922057.1:1572386-1573114 GCF_000298275.1 Orycteropus afer afer | reverse complement strand
GGAACTAGGAAGAGTGATCACATTATGGGGATTGCAATCAATGTCATAAAGCAAAATATGTATGAACTGTTGAATGGAAAATGAATTTACTCTGTAAACTTTCATACAAATCACAGTAAAAAAATGAAGAAAAAAAATCAAAGAGCTCTGGTGGTGCAGTGGTTGAAGCATTCAGCTGCTAGCAAAAAGGTCAATGGTTTGAACACACCAGACACTCCATGGGGAAAGATAAGGCAGTCTGCTTCCGTAAGGGTTTATAGATTTAGAAACCCTATGGGGCAGTTCTACTCTGTCCTATAGGGTTGCTATGAGTTGGAATCGACTTGATAGCACTGGATTGGTAAGTACGAACTAAAATAACGAGGTACTCCATGATAAGCTCTATGAGAGAGAAGGACAAGATGCTAGGAGGGTTTATAACAGAGACACTCAACACAGACTAAGGGCCAGGGAATCCTCCTTGAGGAACTGTGAATGATAAGTAGGAGGCAGGTAAAGAGGCAGTGGTGCCTGAATTTTGGAAGCAGAGGAGCCTGAATGTGCACAGCCCTGAGGTGGAACAGTGCACAGTGCATTCTGTGAAGTGAAAGACTTGAGTGGCTGGAACTTCAAGAGAAAAGAAAAGAGAGTGATAGCGGTGTGAGATGAAACAAATGTAGATCACACAGAAGTTTTAGCCATTTTGAGGATTTGGGGCCTGTTGTATAAATAAGGAAACTGTGGCCTAA
>NW_006922057.1:1570211-1571003 GCF_000298275.1 Orycteropus afer afer | reverse complement strand
TCACTACAGAAGTATATCACTTGATCTTCCTTCTGAGGAGTGGCTTGTGGGTTTGAACCACCAGCCTTCTGGTTAGCAGTCAAATGCCTTAGGGACTATGCCACCAGAGCGCTGTAAATGTCCACTTAATCCTTCCATCAACAACCCTATGTTGTGGTTGTTAAGGGTTATCAAGTCAACTCTGACAGAGTAATCCCATGTACAACAGAATGAAATACTGCCCAGTCCTGTACCATCCCCACAATCCTTTCTGTGCTTGAACCCATCATTATAGCCACTGTGTCAATTGTTGAGGGTCTTCCGCTTCTCCACTGACTTTCTACTTTCCCAAGCATCAGATCGTTCTCCAGTGAATGGTCTCTTCTGACAACAAATAGGTGAGACAAAATCTGGCCATTCTTGCTTTCAAGGAGCATTCTGGCTGCACGTCTTCCAGGACAGATTTGTTCAACTCTATGGAATACTAATATACCCCTTCTACAGAAAAATAAATTTAGGCACAAAGGGGTTAAATAGCTTGCTCAAGATCTTCAGATATAAACCTGAAGAGCCATGAGTAGGACTGGACAGCTTTGCTGCAGAACTTCACCTCCTAACCACCCCATTACCTGCCTCTCAAATCAAATCATTACAAGTTTACTGAGGAGCCACCATGTGGCAAGCACTGTTCATAGGCCTGAGATAAAGCAGAGAGTGAAACAAGAAAAGTCCTTGCTTTGATGGAGTTTCTTGGGGGATATAGGAAAAAAAAAAAAAAAAACACGTAAATATGTATATGTAGTCCCTGGATTA
>NW_006922057.1:1566153-1568547 GCF_000298275.1 Orycteropus afer afer | reverse complement strand
AGCTTTGACTTCTTCCTTCATTACCATTGGTTCTAGATCATATGCCACTTCCTGAAATGGATGAAGATCGATCAGTTCTTTTTGGTACAGTGACATAATAGTAGGGTAATAATAATAATAATGTTTTGATGTGCATCACAAAGTAGAGCCTGTTGGTTATTACAAACCATTGTGTGTACCTCAAATTTTTAACATAATCAGCTTTACTAGGGTTAGCTTGTAACTATGGGTTATGCATAAATCAGACCTTCATAACCCAAGGACTACCTGTTATTGTTGGTTGCCTTAGAATCGACTCCAATTCATGGTGACATTATATATAACAGAACAGATTGTTTTCCACTCACGCATCATCTTCATGATGGTTGGTGTGTTTGAGTCTTTTGCTGTGGCTATGTGTCAGTCCATCTTCTTGAATATTTCCCACATTTTCTTTGCTCATCTACTTACCAAATATGATGCCCTTTTCTACTGATTGGTATTTCCTGATGACATATGTCCAAAGTAAGTCAAAATGGCCATCTTTGCTTCTAAGGAACATTTTAGTTTCATTTCTTCTAAGACTGGTTGGTTGTTCTTTTGGCAGTTCACAGTATATTCCATATTCTTTGCCAACACCACAGATCACAATAGAATATATGTAGGTAGGTTACAAGGCTTATGAAGGAAAACAAAGCAAGCTAGTGGTTAGAAAGTGACAGGGGCTCTTGGATAAGATGATATTTCAGCAGAGACCTAAATGGAGTCTTGATGGCATGTAAGGGAAGAATAAGGAGCCCTGGTGGTGCAATGGTTAAGTGCACAGCTCCTAACCACAAGGTAAGATGCTCAAACAGACTTGCTGCTGCATGGGAGGAAAAAACCTGGTGATGTGCTCCCAGAAAGATTACAGCCTAGGAAACCTCATGGACAGTTCTACTCTATCCTTAGAAGATCATTATGAGTTGGGTCATTATGATTCCGTGGCACATAACAACAACAAAGGGAAGAATAGCCAAGGAAGAGGCAGGAGCATAAAGGTTATGAAGCAGAAAAGTTCTTGGCAAGTTCAAGGACCCTAGAAGAAGGTGAGAAATGAAGGAATGTGGTGAGAGTTGAGGTGTGGTTATAGGGGTCAGATGATGTACAGCCTTTCAGGTCAAGGTAGGGAGTTTGGATTATATTTTGAAGGGGAAGAGGAGCCCCTGGGATTGTGAGTAGAGGAGTGAACAGAAGATGCCATTCATAAGGTTTCACTTGGCCTTTGAAAGTACTGGAAATAGACTGTAGGGAGCAGTGATAGAAGAAGGAACACCCTTTAGGAGGCTATTCTAAAAATCCAAGGAGGATAGTGATGGTTTGGACCAGAAGACAGTCATCAGGAAGATAAGAATTGATTAGATTCTACATATATTTTGAAAGTGAGGCCAACATAATTGGCTGATGTATTGAGTGTGACTACGAGAGAAAGCAAGCAGTCAGGAAAGAGAATGCCATGGTTTTTGGCCTGAGTATCAGAAGGATGGAGCTACCCTTAATTGAATGGAGACGGTTGTGGGAGAACAAAGACTTGCCTCCTAAGAGACCTGGAAGGGAGCCCAGCAGTGTAGACAGGTCTTCTCATTCATTAGTGGTGGGCCCTAAGTCAAGGCTAACAGAAGAACAGGGGATTTAAGTAGGTCAGAAGGAATAAGTAGAAGGTGGTCTTCCTGAATCCTTGAGCCAACATGCCCATACCCACAGGCATTTCACCTGGGTTAAAGGGATTGGGGTAGTGCTAGGTTTTGAACTCAGCATTCAAAGATACATAGGGCACAGGGATATAGAGGAAATAGCAACCTTATAGTGAAAGGTGAGAGGAAAACATGGTCTTGACATATGCACAGGACTGACGATGACCCCGGTGTCTTTCAGGGGAGTTTTCTCAGGCCCCCACTTTCAGCACTGCCCAAAGAGCGAGCAGAGGAATGGAACGAGTGGAGTTCTTTGGCCTGAGTTTCCCCGGCAGAGACATAAACCTGATAGGGAAAAACAGATGGTAAAGCAACAACAAGCCGCCCCCTTCATGGCTCAGCTGTTTGGGCCATAAAGTTATTGATGGAGGCTGAGTAAGTGAAGTCTAGGGAGGACAAATTCAGTGTAGTGATATCTCAAGAACTGGCTTGGACTCAAGGATTCAGAGAAGAGGATTTAGACTGTACCTTTTCCCAAGTATGGGCAGTAGAGACCAGTGGTTAGGAAAGTGGTTCTAGAGGTGCTGGATTTAAAACTCTGCACTTCAAGGTTTAGCCATTGTTCTGGTTACCTAGTGCCACTCTGAGAAGAATATGCCACAAATGGGATGGCCTTAACAAACAGGAGTTTATTCTTACAATTTGGAGGCTTTAAGTCCAAGTTCAAAGTGCCAGGCTCTAG
>NW_006922057.1:1558591-1560743 GCF_000298275.1 Orycteropus afer afer | reverse complement strand
ATAGCGACCATAGAGGACACAGCAGAACTGTGTCATAAGGTTTGCAAGATCATCAATCTTTAGAGAAGCAGACTACCACATCAATCTCCCACAGAGCAGCTGGTAGGTTTGAATCACCAACCTTTTGGTTAACAGCTGGGCACTTAAGCAATGTACCACAAGGGCTCCTATATCCATAAAGATTAAAGCCAAGAAAATATGAGGCAGTTCTATTCTGTCACATGGGCTCACTATGACTCAGAAATGGCACACTACCACCTAACAAGAACAAGAACAATATATTTGTTGTTAGTTGCCATCAAGTCCATTCCAACTCACGGCAACCCCAAGCATTCAGAGTAGAGTTGCTTCATTGGATTTTCAAGTCTCTGGCCTTTCAGAAGCAGATTGTCAGGCCTGTCTTCTGAGACAACTCTGGCTGGATTTGAACCACAAATCTTTCAGAAAATAGTCAAATGCTTAATGGTTATGCCAAAGAAAGATCTTCCACACATATATTTAATACAATTTTTAAAAAATGAAAGGGAAAATAGCATTGCTAAGGCATTAAACACTCACACACACACATACACACACACACCTGCTCTTCTACTTATTAGCTGTATGACATTGGGAAGTTACCAGTCTACTCTGTACCTTGTGCTCTGTGCTGTCAATCATAGTGGCTTCTCCTGGAGTGGCTGTGAGAGTCTTATGATTAATGCATGTATAGCATGAAGAGCAGTGCTGAGCATGTAGTGAGTACTCAGTAAAAATGAACTGTCATTCCATTATGTACTTCTGTATTCACAGAGCTGAGTATATAGCTTAACACATTATAAAGTTCAATAAACAGTTTTGAATGTAATTTGATGTCATAATTACCAGCATCATAGTCATTAAGATGTGAGAGTATGTACAGACACTTGGGTTTCTTGGAATGTGGAATAAAACCCCCAGGATTACAGGACATACGTTATTGTTGTTAGATGCCAACAGGTCAGTTCTGACTCATAGCACCCCCATGCACAACAGAACAAAATACTGTCTGGTCTTGCACCATCCTTACAATCATTACTATCTTTTAGCCTGTTGTAGCACTGTGTCAGTCCATCTCATTGAGGGTCTTCCTCTTTTTCACTATCTCCTTTACCAAGCATGATGTCTCTTTGCAGGGACTGGTCCTTCTTGATAATATGGTCAAAACACGTAAGATGGAGTCTAACCATCCTCCCTTCTAAGGAGCATTCTAGCTGTACTTCCTAGACAGATTTGTTCATTCTTCCAGCAGTCCATGTCAATATTCCTTGCCAACCCCATAATTCAAATGTATCAATTCTTCTTTATTATTCCTTATTCATTGTCCATCTTTTGCATGCATGTGAGGTGATTAAAATACCATGATTTGGGTGAAGTGTAGTTTAGTTCTCAAAGTGACTTCTTTGCTTTTGCAATAGATTTGCCCAATGCAATCATCTGATTTCTTGACTGTTGGTTCCATGGACATTGATAGTGGATTCAAGTAAAAAGAAACCCTTGATAACATCAATGTTTTCTCCATTTATCATGATTTTGCTTGTTGGTCCAGTTGGGAGAATTTCTGTTTTCTTTATGTTGAAGTGTAATCTGTACAGAAGGCTGTAGTCTTTGATCTTCATTAGTAAGTGCTTCAAGTCCTCTTCCTTTCAGCAATCAAGAATCTGTCATCTGCATATCACAGGTTGTTAATGAGACTTCCTTCAGTCCTGATGCCATGTTCTTCTTCATATAGTCCAGCTTCTTGAATCATTTGATCAGCATAGAGATTAAACAGGTATGATGAAGGAATAAAACCCTGATGCACACCTTTCCTAATTTTAAATCATTCAGGAGCCCCTTATTATCTTTGAATGACTGCCTATTTGTCTATGTACACGTTCCTCTTGAGAACAATTAAGTGTCTGAAATTCTTATTCTTTGCAATGTGATCCATAATTGTTATGATCCACATAGTCAAAATATTTCAAGATCTGCGCACATAGATTACAGCCTTATAAAACCTATGGGGTAGTTTTACCCTACCTGATAGAGTTTGCTCTGGTAGCATAATGCACTTGACTGCTAACCAGAAGGCTGGCAGTTCAAACCCACCAGCCACTCCTCAGAAGGAAGATTGGGCAATCTACTTCCATAG
>NW_006922057.1:1550079-1557736 GCF_000298275.1 Orycteropus afer afer | reverse complement strand
AGAGCAGCTGTGAATGTTAAATAAATTAATATTGTAACATGCTTAGAACAGTCCTTGGCTTATGGTAAGTGATCAACACTTACCATGGGATGATGGCAATAGTTATCATTATCATCATCATCATCATTATTCATACTATGGAATGAAATGACTCAGATTAAGACAAAGCAGAGTAAGATGCTGGGAAGGAAGAATTTCAGACTGTCACTTTAAAAAAAAAAAAAATATTGTGCTTCAGGTGCAAATTTACAGAACAAAATTTGTTTTACATTCAACAGTTCATGTACATTTGATTTCATGCCCCGATTACCATCCTCGATCATAACACACTCTCCTTAACTTTTTTGAACTCTAGAAGGAGAAAGAGAGCTAACTGAAAAGAGGTTATGTGATTTTCTTTGAGGACAGGGTATAATCACTGGGAGCTATTCTGGACATCACTAAGTATAATTTCAGATGGGCATTGGAATTTTCAGCCTCTGTAGTGGAGGAAGACTTCACTTAATGAACGAGTTGTCATTTCAGAGAATTGTTATCATCATCCCTCTATTACAAGAAAGCATTCAAGGATGTTTTGGGAGATAACTCTTCTAAAAGTAGAAGCAGAATTGTACAAATATGCTTCTGCTCCTCCCCCAAGGAGGAGACCCACTAAGTTGATCCAAGTTGACCATTGGCTTAGACACTTAGCCCAGTGGTAAAGAGGACCAGAAACTAGAAAAAACCTGAGAGGAAGGAGTGTTTCCTCCTCTTTGCTCACATTCCTGGCCTCTTTCTGAAGAAGGGGAGAAATTTCTGCCCCTTCACATCTCTCATAATCTCTGTGCCACTCATAGATGGAGAAACTGTTAATCTGATATTCACTGTGCCAATCATGGCTGGATAACAGGTTCAAGAGGCAAAAGCAGGCAGTGGGGCCCATGGATAACCCCTCCATATGGCCAGCTTATCAGGCAGAAGTCAGAGCCAACCTCCAAGCCCTCAGTCAGTTTTGACTGCAGCTGCTGTGTAAGACAGGCCCACCGTTCCCCTCTAGGCAATGTTTTGTGACCCATTACTCTTCATCTCTCTTCCTCCCAGTCTCCCATTGGCTCTTGTTCATTTTGTGTATAAACTTTTTGTGCAGGACCACATGTGACAGTAGTGATGAGTGTGAAGATCCGGACACTCAGAACCTTTTGCATATAATTATACGTACTCTCCTCCAAACAACAAGAGGTTGTGAGTCTTGAGTGGGAATATGGCGTCATACTTATAACCCACACATTTATTCCCTCTACCAACTTAATTCCTTAATAATTAGCTAAAGCAGATAGAAGTAATGATACTGGGGTTATAAGCAACTAAGGAGAAGATAAAATATCAGATTTAGTGAAGGTGGAGAAAAAAACACATTAAACAACTGGGAAAAATAAACTAGCCCACCCATCTGGGGGAAATGGAGAGATGGAGAAGGAGAGGACTCACTAGAAACACAAAAGAAGTCGGTGGAGGGAAGGAGGGAGAAAAAAAGTCACGGAACCCACAGAGGCATGGGGACTCAGAATACCCACAGTGGGAATTATTGGAAGCAACTTTGGGAGCTGATGAGCAAGATAATCTTACTGGGAAACAGACCAAGAATGCCCCTTGGATTGGGCAGGAATTGAGTCCAGAAAGGAGTGGAGGAAAGGAGAAACTCACTCAAAGGAGGTGGAGTCCCAGGGCAAGTTCACAGCAGTGGCTAACAATTGTTGGGGATATGGGTGCAGGCCTAGTATAGAAAGGACCCCTTTTTACCACAGAGTGGACCAGGGCTTCTCCATCCAAGCAGAAAATAGTGGCCCTTTACCCACTGGGATCTCTGCTGATTTTAACCTATGGGTCTTTGACAGTAGGACATCATCATTAGTAGACGTCTCAGGATGACACAAATTACACAGTCTGTGCTGATAGCACTAACTTAACTGTTTTGCCCAAATGTGGAAAACAGGGACTTGCTACTGGAGCCTTTTTTTTCTTTTTCTTGTTCCCTCTTTTCCCCTGCCTCATCCAATAGAAGGAACACATTGAACTGCTGCCAGGCAACAGGAGTTATTACACTGAACACTTCACCCAATAGGTAACACCAATAATTCTTGTGCCACAGAATCAACGACAGTGGACAATACCTGCTCATTACAACTTCAAATCCCCTTCACGATGAACAGAGGCCTGCACCCATATCCCCAACAATGATTCCACCAACATAGAGAGAGCTGGAGAGCAACCCAGTACAGCAGAGTTAATAACCAAAAAAGTACACCTACTCCACACATTAAGATACAGTAAAACATAAAATTGGGGTGAAACAAATCAGTACATAACTAACAATTAAAGACAATAACTTCAAAATGTCTAGGAAATAACAGACAACCTCAAATCAAATAAAAAACAGGACAAGATAATAGAAATAAAAACCCAGACTACAGAATTGTCTATCATGGAACATTAACAAGCAATAGAACTATCTAAGAAGGAATTCAGAAGGTATATATATACATATATATCTCCAAGTGCTCATGTAAACCACAAACAGAATCAACAAGAAGACAGATAGTGCCTAGGAAGAATTCAGGAAAACCATTCAAGAACAAAATAGCAAGATAAATACACATTTAGAACTCATATAAAAACAGCAATTAGAAATCCAGAAGATGAACATTAAACTTACAGAGATAGATAACACAGATTTTATTGTTGTTCTTAGGTGCTGTCAAGTCGTCTTCAACTCTAAGTGACCCTACGTACAGCAGAATGAAAAGGGCCTGGACTTGTGCCAGCCTCACCATCTTTGCTATACTTGAGCTGATCCTTGCAGCCACTGTCTCAATCCACCTTTTGAGGGCATTCCCCTTTTTCATTGACCCTCCTCCACTTTACCAAGCATGACATCCTTCTCCAGAGAATGGACCCTTCTGACAAGATGACCAAAATAGTTGAGACGAAGTCTGGCCATTCTAGCTTCCAAGGAGCATTCCAGCTGCACTTGTCCCAGGACATATTTGTTAGCTCTTTTAGAAGTCCATAGTACTTTCAGTATTCTTTGCCAACACCACAACTCAAAAGCATCCACTCTTCTTTGGTCTTCCTTGTTCATTGTCCAACTCTAACATGCATACGAGGGGATTGAAAATGGTATTTTCAAAAGGTGCTTGGGTTAAACACACCTTAGCCTTCAAAGAGACATCTTTGCAATTCAGTGCTTGAAAGAGTTCTTTTGCAGCAGATTTGTGCAATGCAATATGTTATCTGTCTTGACTGCTACTTCCATTGGTGTTGATTATAGAACCAAGTAATATGAAGTCTTTTATAACTTCAAACTTTTCTCCATTTATCATGATGATGCTTATTGATCCAGTTGTGAGGAGTTTTGTTTTCTTTATATTGAGGTGAAATCTCTACTGCAGACTGTTGTCTTCAATCTTCATCAGTAAGTGCTTCAAGTCATCCTCACTCTCACCAATCAAAGCTGTGTTGTCTGCATATCACAGGTCATTAATGAGTCTTCCTCCAATCCTGATGCTATGTTCTCTTTCATAAAGTGCACCTTCTTGGATTATTTGCTCAGCATACAGACTGAATAAGTATGGTGAAAGGATATAACCCTGACACACTTCCTTCCTGATTTTAAACCATGTAGTGTCCCCTTGTTCTATTCAAACAGAAGCCTCCTGGAGTATGTAAAGGTTCCTCACAAGTACAATTAAGTGTTCTGGAATTCCCGTTCTTCTCAATGTTACCCATAATTTTCTATGATCCACACAATCTAATGCTTTTGCATAGTCAATAAAGCACAAGTAAACATCTTTCTGGTATTCATTGCTTTCAGACAAGATCCATCTGACATCAACAATGATATCCTTCACTCCACATCCTCTTCTCAATCCAGCTTGCACTTCTGGAAGTTTTCTGTAAATATACTGCTGCAAATGTTTTTGAATTATCTTCAGTAAGATTTTACTTGCCTGTGATATTAATGATATTGTTTGATAATTTCCATGTTCTGTGGGTTCATCTTTCTTTGGAATGGATACAAATATGGATCTCTTCCAGCCAGTTGGCCAGGTAGCTGTCTTCCAAATCTCTTAGCATAGCTGAGTGAGTGCCTCCAGCAAGGCATCTGTTTGTTGAAACATCTCAATGGGTATTCTGTCAATTCTTGGAGCCTTGTCCTTCACCAATTATTTCAGTGCAGCTTCAACTTCTTCCTTCAATATCATTGTTTTTTGACCATATGCCACCCCCTGAAATGGATGAACATTGACCAATTCTTTTTAGTACAGTGACTCTGAGTATTCCTTCCATGTTCTTTTGATGTTTCCTACATCATTCAATATATTGCCTATAGAATCTTTCAATATTGCAACTCAAGGCTTAAATTTCCTCTTCAGTTCTTTCAGCTTGTGAAATGCCAAGTGTGTTTTTCCCTTTTGGTTTTCAACTCCATGTCTTTATTATTATTTCATTATAATAATTGACATTGTCTTCTCAAGCTGCTCTTTGAAATCTTCAGTTCAGCTCCTTTATCTTGTCATTTATTCCATTTGCTTTAGCTACTCTCCACTCAAGAGCAAATTTCAGAGGCTCTTCTGACATCCACTTTGGTCTTTTCTTCCTTTCCTATCCTTTTAATGACCTTGTGCTTTCTTCACGGATGATGTTCTTGATATCCTCCCCCAATTCCTCCTGATTTCGGTCACTGGTGTTCAGTGTATCAAATCTATTCTTTAGGTGGTCTCTAAATTCAGAAGAGATATAATTAAGGTCATATTCCAGCTCTCTTGGACTTGTTTTAATTGTCTTCAGCTTCAGCTTGAACTTGGATATGAGCAGTTGATGGTCTGTTTCACAATCAGCTCCTGGCCTGGTTTTGGCTGAAGATATTGAACTTCTCCATCACTTCTTGCCACAGATGTAGTCAATCTGATTCCTGTGTATTTCATCTGGTGAAGTCCATGTGTATAGCCACCATTTGTGTTGTTGAAACAAACACAATGAATAAGTTGTTGGTCTTTCAAAATTCTATTATGTGATTCCTACCACTATTTCTATCACCTAGGCCATATTTTCAAATTACCAGTGATTCTTCTTTGTTTCCAACTTTTGGATTCCAATCACCAGTGATAATTAACACATCTAGATTGCATGTTTGGTCAATTCCAGACTGCAGAAGTTGTTGGTAAAAATCTTCAAAGTCCTTATCTTTGGCTTTGGTGGTTGGTGCATAGATTTGAATAACAGTAGTATTAACCGGTCTTCCTCATTGGCATATGGATATTATTTTTTTGCTGACAACGTTGTACTTCAGGACAGATCTTGAAACTTGTACTTCAGGACAGTCTCTGTGACAATGAATGCCACACCACTCTTCTTCAATATGGCATTCCTAGCATAGTAGATCATGTGGTAGTCTGATTCAAAATGACCAAAACCAGTCCATTTCAGTTCACTAATGCCTAGGATATCAATCTTTATGCATTCTACTTCATTTTTGACAACTTCCAATTTTCTTAGATTCGTACTTCATACGTTTCATGTTTCAATCATTAATGGATGCTTGCAGTTGTTTCTTCTCATCTTGAGTCATGCCACATCAGCAAATGGAGGTCCTGAAAGCTTTATTCTATGCACATCATTAAGGTCAGCTCTACTCTGAAGAGGCAGCTCCTTCCCGGTCATATTTGGAGTGTCTTCTGACCCGAAGGGTTCATCTTCCAGCACTATATTGTAAAATATTTCAGGGCTATTGATAAAGTTTTCCAGTAATATATCAGACAGTGTTCAGTGCTATTCATAAGGTTTTCACTGGCCAATTCTTTGAGAAGTTGGTGGCCTATTCCTTCTTCCAAATCTGTCTTAGCAACCACCACAGTACAACAGACAGACAAGTTCATCTCTTTTAGCAGTTCCAAACCACTCCACTCACTTCCTGTTCTCCCTCAGCCACTCCAAACCCACCACCCAGGCTTGCTTCCTTTCCAACCTCCTCAGACTGCTCCAAACTTGCCATGCCACCTCACTTCCTTCCTGACCTCCCTCAGGCTGCTCCAAACCTGCTGTGCCACCTTGCTTCCTTCCTGGCACCCCAAGACAACACAGTGGAAGGACAAAAGAGTAGACTAGAACTGGCTGAAGAATACCTTTCCCAATTAGAAGATAAACCTCTTGACACCAGCCTGTATGAAGAAAAATCAGAACAAAGATTTGAGAGAAATGAAAAGAACCTAAGAGTTGTATGGAATGACATGAAAAGAAACAGTATATATCTCATTGGAATACCAGAACAAGAGGAGGCACACACACACACACACACACACACAAAAAAAAACATTGAGGAAATTGTTTTGGAAGACTTGCTAACAGTAAATTTCCCTCATATCATAAAGGAGGAAAGGATATCTGTCCAAGAAGCTCAACAAAACCCCATACAGGACAGATTCCGAGAAAAAGTCACCAAGACATGCTATAATCAAATTCCCCAAAATCAAAAACAAAGAATCTTGGGAGCAGCTCAGGAAAAATGAAATGTCACCTACAATGGACAACAAATACGACTAAGTTCTGATTTCTCAGCAGAAACCAGCAAGAAAGAAAGCAATGGGATAGTATATATAAAACCTTGAAGGAAAAGAACTTCCAACCAGGAACTTTATATCCATCCAAATTGTCCCTTAAATATGAGGGTGAAATCAAGACATTCTCAGACAAACAGAAATTAAGGGAATTTGTAAAAACCAGATCAACTCTATGCAAAAATGCTAAAGGCAGCCCTTCCAATCAAAAACCCACAACAAAGAACAATAAATTAAAATCAGGACACTTGATACCACCATCTACACATGAAACCAGAAATAGATGCTCAAAATAAGCTAATAAAAAAGTACATAGAGAAATAAGGGAGTCAATCTGAAGACGACACCAGCAACAAACAAAATAGAAGGAAGAAATGTTTTAATTACAAAACTTCCAAATGGAGAAGAAGACAGGACAATGTCTTTATAGAACTGACTGCTCACACACAAGGAGATAAAAATTTACTTCAGGGTAACCACAAAGAAAATTAACAATCCTCCAAAGCAAACTCAGAAGGAAGAAAAACACATGGCTTAGTAGCACAAAACCAACAATAATGAATAAAAGAGAAGAAACACCTGATAACAAAATGAGCTTAGCACAGAAAAATATTTGAAACAAGAAAATCACCAAGAACACAGCAAAAAAGCACAATAGAATGACAGTAATAAATTCATAACTATCACTAATTATACTCAATGTTAATGGAACAAATGCATCAGTCAAGAGAAAGAGATTGGCAGATTGGATAAGAAAAGAAGAACTATTGATATGTTACCTATAAAAGACTCAAACTAGAAACAAAGATAAAAACAAATTAAAACTTAAGGGGTGGGAAAAAATACATCAAGCTAATAGCAACCAAAAGAGAGCAGGAGTAGCAATATTAATTTCTGATAAAATAGACTTCAATGTGAAAAACAGCATAAGGGGTAAAGAAAGGACATTGCTGTTGTTGTTGTTATGTGTCGTCGAGTCAGACTCAACTCATAGCAACCCCTCCTTAGGTTTCCAAGGCAGTATCATTATGGAAGTAGATTGCCCCATCTTCCTTTCGAGGAGT
>NW_006922057.1:1519490-1549584 GCF_000298275.1 Orycteropus afer afer | reverse complement strand
TTGAAATAGTATGAAGCATCTTCTAGGACCACAATAAGAAAATCAGAAATCAATAATCAGTAATAAGAAGATCAAGGAATAAATATCAAATATGTGGAAACTGAATAATACACTGTTCAAAAATTCAGAAGAAATTAAGTGTGAAATTAAAAAAATTCCTAGAAACAAACTAGAATGAAGATACAACTTACCAAAACCTTTGGGACACAGTGAAAGCAGTGTTAAGAGGTCAATCTTAGCAATAAATGCATACATCAACAAAGAGAAAAAAAAAATCAACACTTTAACTCAACAGCTCTGACAATTAGGAAGAAAAACAGCAAAAGAAACCTATAGTATCTAGAAGTAAAGAAATAATAAAGATCAGACCAGAAATAAATGAAGCAGAAAACAAAACAATAAACAAAATAAGAAACTGGTTCTTCAAAAAGATTAATAAAATTGTCAAACTACTGGCAAATTTAACAAAGGAAAAGAAAGAGATGAAGCAAATAACATGAATAATAGATGAAATGGGTGACATCACAACAGAACCAACTAAAATAAAAAGGATAATAACAAAATATTTTGAAGAACTGCACTCCAACAAGAACCTAGAAGAGATGGACAAGGTTCTAGTACACAAGACCTACCTAAACTATCCCAGTCAGAGATAGAATACTTGAACAGACCCATAACAAAAGAAGAAATTGAGCAGATCATAAAAAACTTCCCACAAAAAAAAGAGTCCTGGCCCTGATGGCTTCACTGGAGAAATTTACCGAACATTCGGGGAAGAGTTGACACCTACACTACTCAAGCTATTCCTGAACATAGAAAAAGATGGAATACTCCCAAATTCATTCTATGAAGCAAGCATAACACTGATACCAAAACCAGGGAAAGACACCAGTGAAAAAGAAAACTACAGACCTATATCCCTTGTGAATATAGATGCAAAAATACTCAAAAGAATCCAACAACATATCAAAAAAATAACAGATCATGACCAAATGGGATTCATCCCAGGTATGGGTATGCAAGAGTGGTTCTACACCAGAAAAACAATCAATGTAATCCATCACATAAACAACACAGAAGAAAAAAACCATATGATCATATCAATTGATGCTGAAAAAGCATTTGATAAAATCCAACACCTATTCCTGTTCTGAACTCTCAGCAAAACAAGAACAGAAGGGAAAATCCTCAGCATAATAAAGGGCATATACTCAAAGCCAACAGCCAACATTATTATTAATGGACAAAGACTCAAAGCATTCCCCTTGTGAACGGGAACCAGGCAAGGATACCCTGTTTCACCAATTCTATTTAGCATTGTATTGCAAGTCCTAGCCAGGGCAATAAGGCAAGAAATAGAAATAAAAACCATCCAAATTGGCAAAGAGGAAGCAAAGCTAGCTCTGTTTGCAGATGACATGATCCTATACATAGAAAACCCAAGAGACTCAGCAAAAAATTACTAGAACTCATAGAAAGGTCAAACAAAGTGGCAGAATACCAGGTCAACATACAAAAATCAGTTGGATTCCTCTACATCAACAAAGAGGCCTCTGAAACAGAAATAAGGAAAACAATACCATTTACAATAGCTACCAAAAAGATAAAATATCTAGGGATAAATCTTACATAGACCTATACAAAGAAAAATACAAAACACTACTACAAGAAACTACAAGGGATCTACATAAATGAAAGAACTTTCCTTGTTCATGGATAGGATAACTGAATACTTTGAAAATGTCTATATTACCCAAAGCAATCTATACATTCAATGCAATCCCAAACCAGATACCATCAACATTTTCTAAGGATATGAAAAAAACAGTTATTAATTTCATACGGAAAGGAAAAAGACCTTGGATAAGCAAAGCACTGCTGAAGAAGAAAAGCAAAGTAGGAGGTCTCACACTTCCAGCTCTCAAAACCTGCTATACAACCACAGCAGTTAAAACAGCATGGTAGCAGTGTAATGATAGACAGATGGACCAATGGAATAGAATCAAAAATCCAAAAATAGGTCCTTCAATTTACAGACAGCTGATCTTTGACAAACGACCAAAACCCATTAAATGGAAGAGAGATGGCCTCTTTAAGAAACGGTGCTGATGACTTCCAGTAAGATGGAGGAATAGGCAGACAAGCTACACAGACCCTCTTCAACAAAGAAAAGAGAAACCAATTGACAGTGATAAAGAAGATAATCCTGAAGCCCTGAGCTCCAAAAAGAAGTATTCAGAAGTGGATTAGGCACCAACTAGTGGAAAAACCTGAATGAAACAGTGAGTATGGAGACAGTAGGAGGAGTGGACTGTCAGCTACTCTAACAGGACCAACAGCCTGAACATTTCCAAGTGGTGTTGGGACCTGAGAACTGACCAGCCCTGGTTACCAGTGGCTGCAGGGATGACTGCACTGGTGGCCTATGACTAGGAAGGGAAACAGCAAAGAGGGAGACAACCTGAGCTGTAGACTTTTAGCTGTCCAGAGGGGGCAGCCATTTTGAATGTTTACAGGTGGTGGCCATTTTGGATTTTAAAGTGACAGCACTATCATTCAGATTCCAAGGACCTAAGAATAGGCTCTGTTTGCCAACGATGCCAGGGACATACAGGAAGCAGACAATGGGAAAGGAGGAAGGTGGTGAGTGTATAAGTACTGCCAACTAGAGAATAGAGGAGCACAGCACAGTACCCTGCTTATGTAGATAACATACAAACAAAACAAAGAAAATGAAAATCATGGGCAAGTCACTCCAACATACAATCAGCAATTAAATAAAAACACAAAAAATGTCACAATGCCTCAGAGACAACAGAGTATCACGGTGCACACAAAAAAGCAAGATAAAGCAGGAGAAATAAGGCACCAGGATACAGACCCAGAACACATTCCTGAGGAAGACACAGCATTGGAACTCCCTGATAAGGAATTCAAAATAATTATATTTAGATATCTTCAATGAATTGAGAGACAGATCGAGGAAAACACTGACAAAATTGAGGAAAACACAGAAAAATCCTAAAAATTTCAAAAGACAATACAAGAACAAAATGATAAAAATAAACAAAAAATTAGAAATGATACCAAATCTACACATAGAAATCCAGATTAATACTAAATTTTCAGAAATAGATAAGACATTGAATGGGCAAAGGAATGGAATTGAATCAATGGAAGACAGAATTAGTGAGATTTAAGGCAAATACCTCAATACTTTTTTAGAAAGTAATCAATCAGAAAGAAGATTAAAAAAAAAAAAAAAAAGCTTAAGGCTCATGTGGGATACCATCAAAAGGAATAAGCTACATGTAATCAGAATTCTAGAACAGGAAGAGAAAAAGAAAACCACTGAGAAAATTGTTGAAGATTTGTTGGAGGACAATTTTCCTGGTGTGATGAAAAATGAGAACACATCCGTTCAAGAAATCCAATGAACCCCAAACAGGATAGACCCCAAAAGAAAATCACCAAGACATACCATCATCAAACTCACCCAAACTGAAGACAAAGAAAGAATCCTGACAGGAGCACAGGAAAAATGAAAAGTTACCTACAAGGGGCAACCAAATAAGACTGAGCTCAGATTTTTCAACAGAAACCATGCAGGTGAGAAGACAATGAGATGGTATATATGAAACACTAAAAGAGAAAAATTTCCAACCAAGAATTATGTACCCAGCAAAATTGTCCCTCAAATACGATGGTGAGATTAGGACATTTCCAGATAAGCAGAAATTAAGGGAATTTGTTAAAACCAGGCCAACTTTACAAGAGATGCTAAAGGGAGTCCTTTGGACAGAGAGCCAACAACAGCAAACAACCACTGACCATTAACACACATAGTGACATAACCCAGAAACCAACCCACCTATGGAAGTATCCAAAGTAAATAAACCTACAAGATTGTAAACAGGGAACAAGAGACATCAATTGGCAAATGAGGACAACTACAAACAAAAACCTAAGGCACTTGACTGCTGACCAGAGGGTATAGCCATTTTGATTGTTTACAAGTGGCAGTTCAAACCCACCAGCCACTCCTCGCAAGGAAGGTTGGGCAATCTATTTCCATAATAATACCGCCTTAGAAACAAAAGGAGGGGTCACTATGAGTCAGATCCAACTAGATGGCAAATAACAAGAGCAACGACACAAACCAAAAAGAGGGAAAAATTGTGTAGTTACGGAACTTCTAAATGATAAGTCAAGACAATTACAAGACAGAACAGACTGTTCTAAACTTGGGAGAAAAACTATAAATCACAGGGTAACCTCAAAGAAAAATGATAAATCTTCAGAACAAAATAATAATAATAAAAAAAAGAGGACCAGCACAAAATATTAGCAAAGTTCTGGTGGCATACTGCCTAAGGCATTTGACTGCTAACCAGAAGGCTGGCGGTTCAAACCCACCAGCCACTTCTCAGAAGGAAGATTGGGCAATCTACTTCCATAGTGATACTGCCTTGGAAACCCAAGGAGGGGTTGCTATGAGTCAAACTGACTCAATGGCAGTGAGTGTGTGAGTGAAAACAATAGCGACAAAGGGAGTGGTAACATGATTCATAAACAAAATAAGCTCAGCACAGAAAAGTATATGGAACAAAGAAATTAACACCACAACAAAGCACCTAACAAAAATTCATACTTGTTGATAATTACATATCTAGCAAGGCACTTATTTCTAAGATTTGTAGAAAACTCCAATGCCTCAACACCAAAGAAATTAACAATCCAATTGAAAAATGGGCAGAAGACATGAATAGACACTTCACCAAGGAGGATATTCAGGTGGCCAGCAAATACATGAAGAATGCTCATGATCACTGGCCATCAGAGAGATGCAAATCAAAGCAACAATAAGATACCATCTCACCCCAGCACTGATGGCAAGATTCAATGAGACAGAAAATAACAAATGCTGGCAGGGATGTGGAGAGATTGGGACTCTCATACACTGCTGGTGGGACTGTGAAGTGATACAAGCACTGTGGAAAGCAGTATGGTGATTCGTTAGAAAGCTGGAATTGGAGATACCATTTGATCCAGCAATTCCATTACTAGGTATATATCCTAGAGAGGTGAGAGCCAGGACAGGAACAGATATATGCATACCCATGTTCATTGAAGCACTATTTGCAATAGCAAAAAGATGGAAACAATTTATATGTCCATCAACAGAAGAGTGGATGACCAAACTGTGGTACATGCACACAATGGAATGCTGTGCAGCACTAAAGAATAATGTAGAGTCTGCAAAACATCATGTAACATGGAAGAACTTGGAGGATATTATGCTGAGTGAAGTAAGTCAGTCACAGAAGGACAAATATAGTATTAGTTTGTTGTTGTGGAGGGTCAAGGAAAGGTTTATTTATGGAAGGAAACTTTCTTTGTTGGTTGCCAAGGGTCGGAAGGGAGGGGAGGGAACACTGAAAAAAAAATGCTTTGAGCCATGCCACTTTAGTTTTGTGTATTTCACTGTACATAAATTATATTTCAATAAAATGCATTAAAAAAAGACATGGTACTGACATAATTGGATATCCACTTGCAGAAAAATGAAACAAGAACCATACCTTACCCCAAACACAAAAACAAATTCCAGTTGAATCAAAGACTTCAATGTAAAACACAAAACTATAAAGCTCATCAAAGATAAAATAGAAGCAAATCTAGGGATCCTACTTTATGTGATAAATAGAAGATCAAGCATAACCCAGAATGCACAGGAGGTGGAAAAGAAGCTAGATGACTGGGACCTTTTAAAAATTAAACTCTTATGCACATCAAAAGACTTCTCCAAAATGGTAAAAAGATTGGGAGAAATTATTTGGGTATGATGTATCTGACAAAGGACTTATCTCCAAAATTTATAGAAAACTTCAACACCTCAACATCTCAAAGACAAGCAATCCAATTCAAAAATGGGCAAGTAACATGAAAAGACACTTCACTAAAGATGATATACTGGCAGCCAACAAACACATAAGGAAATGCTCGTGATCATTAGCCATTAGACAGATGCAAATCAAAATAACATAGATATATCATCTCATCCCAGAAATAACAGCAAAGTTTAACGAGACAGAAAATAACAAATGCTGGTGACATTTCAGAGACATTGGTACTCACATACACTGCTGGTGAGACTGCAAAATAATACAACCATTGTGGAAAATGGTATGACATTTCCTTAGAAAACTAAAATAGAAATACCATTTGATCCAGCAATTCCATTACTAGGAATATATCCTAAAGAGGTGAGCAACAGGACATGAACAGACATATGCACACCCTAGCATAATGCCTAAGGCATCTGACTGCTAACCAGAAGGTTGGTGGTTCAAACCCATCAGTCACTCCGCAGAAGCAAGACTGGGCAATCTACTTCTGTAAATATTCACAGCCTTGGAAACCCAATGGGGATCACTATGAGTTGGAATTGACCTGATGACAGTGGGTTTGGTTCATCACAGCAGAATTCACTATAGCAAAGAGATGGAAACAACCTAAATTTCCATCAACAGATGAATGGGTAACCAAACTATGGTACATTCATACAATGGAATATTATGCTACATTAAAGAATAATGATGAATACATGAATCATCTCACAATGTGGATGAATATGGAGGATGTTATACTTGTTGTTGTTGTTGTTGTTATGTGCCGTCGAGTCGGCCCCGACTCATAGCGACCCCTCCTTGGGTTTCCGAGGCAGTATCACTACGGAAGTAGGATTGCCCAACCTTCCTTCCGAGGAGTGGCTGGTGGGTTTGAACCGCCAGCCGTCTGGTTAGCAGGCAAGTGTCTTAGCCACTATGCTACCAGAGCTCCCATGTTATACTTAGTGAAATAAATCAATCACAGAAAGACAAAGATTGTATGAGCCCATTACTGTAAAAAGTCAAGGAATGGTTTACTTAGGGGGAAAAAAACTCATTTTATAGGTTACTGGGGATAGGATGGAAGGGGAGGGAAAATTTTGAACTTGTTGGGGGTTACACATTGATTTGAATAAGGGGAGGGAAGGTATGGAAAGAGTCTGTGATGAGCATGATGACCATGGGGAAAGGAAGGTAACTGGAATGTGCACATAAGATATAAACAGAGGCAAATACTAGTATATGCACAATACTGCATTACCACTAACACCAAACACCAGGCTACAGATAAATACATAGAGAAGTGAGAAGATCAGATGGGGGTCAGCAAACAGGAATGTACCTAGACCAAGCATAAATTTAGCTGAAGATAATCTTGCATGGATACTAGTGATACAAAATTAGCCACACTCATTACAGAAGAAACAGAAGACAGAGTTGGAGTAAGCTCTCAGAGACGATCAAACACCTTGGGAGAGAGAGTCACTAGACTTGCCAACTCAGGACCATGGTATTGGGGGACACCAAGCTCAACTGGCACAACATAGTACATAAAATTCTTGTTCCACAACCTACTTTAGTGAGTAGCAACTGGGGTCTTGAAAGCTTTTGAACAGCCATTTAAGATGCAACTATTGGTCTTCTTCCTTCTGAAGCAAAGAACGGTGAAGAAAATGAAAGGCATACGGAAACAATTAGTTCAAAGATATGACGGATCCCAAGACCAGAAGAACTAGATAGCGCCTGGCTACCAATGCCAGTGGCATGGAAAGGGATCAAACCTGAAGATTCTGGATAGAGTGGGAGGAAAAATGTGGAACAAAATTCAAAAACACAAAAGGACCAGAATTACTGGTCGGATAGAGCCTGGTGGAACCCCCAAGATTATGGCCCCAGGTTACCCTTCAGGCCTAGAATTGGACTCACTCCATGGATTGGCTCTCAGCCCAACAGTAGAAAGACCTACATGCAGAACACCTACCCCAGGGCGATGCACCCACTTATTGTAGGGAGATACACCCCTTAGAGCAGTTGGCCATGGGGCACCAGAGGGACAGCATTCACACAGAGGAAAAGCTGGACAGACAGAAGTGCATAGTTAAGAAGGGCATAGGAAAGGAGTAGTCACAGGGAGCGGAAGAGAGGAGAGAGTTTCTTATGGTCGGGGATGGTAATCAGGGTGTGAAATAAAACGTACATGGACTGTTGAATGTAAAATAAATATTGCTCTGTAACTTTGCACCCAAAGCACAATATATATATATATATATATATATATATTTTTTTTTTTAAAAGAGGTTGTCAGTCTTATAATTCCCATTTTTTAGATAGTCAAATGGAGGGCCAGAGGGTCAAATGACTTGACTAAAGAGTAGCTGGCAGAGCCAGGATTCTACAAGAGATGTTCACAATTCTAAATCCTCCTGCCATTTACTCTCTACCATAAATAATTCAATCACCTACCCCCAAAAAATGTGTGTGTAGATAGATTAATAGACAGACAGGTAGATAGACGTCCATCCCTGTATGGTGCCAATGGTTTTGCTAGAATTCTAACTAAAGGTTGGCAGTTCAAGCTCACCCAGAAGTGCCATGGAAGAAACAAGGTCTAGCAACTGCTTCTATAAAAATTACAGCAAAGAAAACCTTATGGAGTAGTTTTACTCTGTAGCACATGCAGTCACAGTGAGTCAGAATCAACCCAGTGGCAACAGATTATACACACACACACACATATACATATGAAAAATATAGCATGCACATAACATAAAATACAATAAAGTAACTGCTCATCCAATATCTACGTGCTTGGAGGAAGATGACAAAGTCAAATTATGCTACCTACGACTTTGGCTTACTGGCTCAGGGCACCTTCTTTACTTCCTAATCAATGCAGACTCTCAGGACACCAGGTCTGCTTCCTCTCTGGTTCCTGCAGTCTGGCAGTCAGGTCCTGAGCTACAGTCTCATTAGAGCACAGTTCCACCCTCAGTGTAACACAGAGCCTTTAGAATGTTGCTTCCATGGAATCCAGGATAACAGGCTCTGCAGGCAGCTCCAATCAGATAGACAAGACAAAGATGCCTGCAATGCCTGGTGTGCAGACAGACAATGGTGCTGAACATGGACCTGACCAGACACATAATGGCAGTGGTTTGGACAGACTGGTAACTGGAGCTTGCCTAGTTCTCAAACAAGGAGCTGGGGGGAGGTAGGTGCTGAATGAGGTGTTAAATAATAGCTGTAATAACCCCACTTGGACTACTAGGTGCTCTGGGTCAGATTTTTCTCAATTAACAAATGAAGGCTTGTAGCACTGGGGGCAGCACAAGCACTTTGGTGTCTGATGAGAAAGCAGGACAGCACTGCTCTCCTATTAATCCTGGAAGGATTTCCTAAACTTCTGGACACAGTGCCACTGGTTAAGAGGTGCCAGAGCTGGAGGCAGCTGCAATAGAGTAAAAGGAGCACCACTTTGGAGTCAGAACCTTGGACACTAACCCCAATTTTGTTTATATAGGAGACTGGGCAGATTACCGCATTTTCCCAGGGCAGAGCTTTCTGGACTGTTTCCCTGCAATCGGCATCCTCCTCTTCCCATCTGCTCTCCTCAATCCATCTAGTTGCTGCTGTTCTTAGCAGCTTTGAGTAAAGTCCATCTCACGGTGACTCCATGTGTACAAACTAGACCTGTGCTTCATAAAATGCAAACTTAATGGTATCCTCCACCAACTGCCCTCTCATCCCACCCCCACCCTCCACCTCTGCTTTAAAAAATAATGTCCTAGTGGCTTATAGGATAAAGCCCACTCTCCTCACCTCTGTCCATTCTGGCCCCCAGCCATCACCTCACCCTCAGCTCACATCACCTTCCACCTCCAATCCTGTGGTCCTATGGGCTCCAGCCACACTGGCTTCTTGCAACTCCTCTAAGGACCAAGATTATCCCCACCTTCATTCCCTTTACACATTCTGTTCCTTCTACTGGCAATACTTTTCTTCCCTCTTTCTCTGGCCAATTCCTGCTCCTCTTTCCCATGTCACCTTAAATATAACTTCTTCCAAAACCTTATCCAGACCCTGCTGCAGACTGGGTCACACCAAAACAACCTGGGAAGTCATAAAGCCTAGGAACACAAGCTCTGGAGCTGGCATTTGTTGTACTATTGATTGTCATTGAAATAGCTCTATTCCTGGTTACCGTATGTATAACAGAATGGAACCTTGCCTGATCCTGTGCCGTCTTCATGACCCCTGGAATGCTTGGGGTCATTGTTGCAGCTACTGTGGCCATCCATCTCATGGAGAGTTTCCCTCATGTCTGTTGACCTTCTACTTGACCAAACATGGAATTAGCATACTAATAACCAGTTGCCATGAAGTCAATTTTGTCCCATGGCAACCCTATATGTTTCAGAGTAGAACTGTGCTCCATGGGGTTTTCAGTGGTTGATTTTTCAGAAGGAGATTGCCAGACCTTTCTTCTGAGTTGCTTCTGGGTAGACTCTAACCTCCAGCCTTTTGAAGCAGGTTAACCACTTCCACTATCTAGGGGCTCCAGAGTTAGCATACCTGGGTTCAAATTTGGCCCCACTGGTCCCTAGCTCATTTGAACTTGGGAGAAGAAATATCCTCTGAGGTGCTGTATTTTCATCTGTTATATAGGACAATATGAGTTACTCAACAGAGGGCTGATGTGAGCTTTAAATGAGATTAATCTCATTGCCTTCAAGTCTGTTCCAACCCATAGTGACCCTATGTAACAGAGTAGAACAGCCTCATAACATTTCCAAGTCTGTGAATCTTTATAGAAGAAGACTGTCTCATCTCTCTTCCATGGAGAGGGATGGTGGGTTTGAACCTCTGACCTTTTGGTTAGCAGCCAAATGCTTAGCTGCATACAACATTTAGACATTTGATAAGTATTACCTATTTTCCCCCACACAGCACTTAGAATAACTTCAATTTTAAAGAACTATGCATACTATTATTTGTTTCATATCTGTCACCCTGCTAGATCTTCAGCTTAAAGGAATCATCTTTGCCTGGGTCATCACTGCCCTCCCCACTCCAGCCACAGTGGGTGGTCCATAAACTGTGGGTTTGAACATGTGATTAAAATGACACCTGCCTCCCAGAACTGCTGTGGAATTAAACAAGACCACAAACAGCAGAGTGCAATATGAATCATACCATGCCCTGGAAGCAGGAAGGGTGGGTACTGTCATAGTCTGGGGGGCGGAGGGGCTCCAGTAGCACTGGGCGGCCATAGTGAGGATGAGAAACAGGAGGGTAAGACCATGAGCAAAGAGCTAGAGGAGTACCTCAGGAGCCACTAGGAGGGTGGCCTGAGGGAGTGGAAAGATGAGTGACTTCAGAGAAAATGATATCAGGCTTTTGCATAAAATGCCCAGTCCTCAGGCATGGCTGAGCATCTAACCATCTCAGCTGGCCATGCATACTGAGGTGCTTGTGCACCTGTTTCCTCTTGAGGGTTGACTTTCATTCATTCTTTCAATAAACATTTATGAATGAGTACACTTTATTGAACACTTACTAAGTGCACTTCTAGGTACAGGGAGGATACAATGAATAAAATGGACCAATATCCTGCTCTATGGAGCCTATATCCTAGGGAGCATAGACAAATACTAGGAAAATAAGCCTTTAGAGATATAGTCAAGAAATAAGTGCATGGAGGAAAAATCAAGCTGTGTAAGGGGATAGGGAGTCATGGAGGTCAAGCAGTTTTGTGGAAGGTGGTCACAGAAGGCCTTTTCTGATAAGGTACATTTAAGCAGAGGCCTGAGGACGTGAAGGTCAGTTGTGAGGAAATCCACGGAAACACCATTCCAAGTTGAGAGAACAACATGTATAAAGGCCCTCAGGTGAGAATGTACTTAGAAGATTCAAGGAAGAGCAAGGTGGCCATTTTGGTTTCAGTGGCATGAGCTGGAGAGGAGGGAAGGGGGGCAGTATAAGGAGATAAGGTCAATGAAGAAGCAGGACACCAGTCATATGGCCCTTTTTAGTCATGACAAGGGTTAATAAGAGGAATGGAGTTATCTGACTTACCTATCAACAGACCAGCCAGCTGCCTTGTGGAGAGTAGACTGTAGTAGGCAAGGGTAGAAGAAAGAAGGTGATTGCTGGTGTCCAGGTGGGCAGTGATGGTGCCTGAGACCAGGGTGGTAATGGAGGAGGTGGCCATTCTTTGAAATGAGCCTTTTTTCTGTCTCTGAGGGCATTCAATTTGCATCAAAAATCTTCGTCAGAACTAAACAGGACCTCAGACATCAGCTGGTCCAAGCATGTTCATCTGACCAATAACCTCTCTCCATGGTCTCATGTGTAGACAAGCAGGGAGCCTGGGCATGAACCTGCATCACAGTTAGTTCCACACCCTTCTATCCTGGGAGATCTTGCTGGTCATTGTCACTGTCCCTCCCACCTCTGTGGTTCTGGAGAAACATATCCACAGAGAACTACTGCACTTTAGACTTTGAGGATAAAATTAAGAACAGCTTGCTTTTCGTTTATAATTTATGCATTATACACCACCTACTTCCCAAAAGAATGTGAGACAGCTTACAATAACAATAATCTTTAAACCATCTGCACCACGACTGAAAAACATGTTTTCAGAGAAATCTTAATGGCATGAGGAAATGCTCACAACATCACGTAAAATGAAAAAGGCAGATACAACACTTTATTTACTATAATATTGTTACATAATATAGAGATGGTGAGAACTGAGGGAGAAAAAGAGAGAGAGGGAAGGCGTGGGGAGGGAAAGAAGGAGAGGGGAGGGAAGAGAAGGGGAAAATAAACAGGAAGGAAATATTAATAATGGTTATTTCCCTTTGTAAAATTGTATAGTAACTCTTCATTGCTAACAGCACAGTTCAACAAAACGTTGTAAATAAAGTGATTTTCGATAGTACTCTGACTTCATTTTAATGTTAATAATTATGCATTTATGTATCAAATGTGTGTTTTAAGCATTCAGCTAGCACATCAAAACTGCGTGTGCTGTCTACTTGGCATTTGCCCCTCAAGACTCACTCCCCATATCACCATGCTCTGCTCTGAGCAGTGAAGCTCCTTTGTCCTCTGACTCTTTGATGGCTTTAGCCAATGGGAACCCTAGGGGGGAATAATCACAGGGTAAGAGAAAGAGGTGACGGTATGTATCACCCTCAACCCTTCCTGGCTTGCTCCAGTTCTTCGAATAGCTGCATCCCTTGACTGCAATAGGCCAAGCAGGGTGGCCTCTCCTCTGCAACTCCAGCTCTTGTTTGGTCCCAGTAATACTGTTGGGTTTCCCATCCTGCTAGTTCCTGGTGTTTTACCACCCTGTGCTGCCTCTTTGGGAGTCCTTGCATGGAGCAAACAGTTAATGCTCACCTGCTATTAGAAAGGTTGGCAGTTCACAATTCAAGTCCACCTAGACGCACCTTGAGGAAAAGCCTCGAGATCTACTTCCAAAAAATCAAAGACTGAAAACTTTATGGGAGCTCTGGTGGTGTAGTACCTAAGGCTAACCAGACTGCTAACCAAAAGGCTGGCTGTTCAAACCCACCAGCCACTCCTCAAGAGGAAGATCGGGCAATCTACTTCCGTAGTGATACTGCCTCAGAAACCCAAGGAGAGGTCACTGTGACTTGAATCTGACTTGATGGCAGTTAGTGAGAAAGCTTTATGAAACACAGTGGTACTCTGACAAACATGAGGTCACCATGTATTGACTCAGTGGCAACTGGTTTTTAGTTTGGCTGTTTCTCTTAACCTTGTCCTCAACTCTATAATAGTCCCTTTATTAAAATCTGAAGTCAGTGCTTCTTAAACTTTAATATGCATAAGCATCACCTGGAGGGCTAGTTTAAACATACAGTTTGGCCACATCTCACTTTGAGATCCTGATTCATTCAGTAGGTCTGGGGCAGGGCTTGAGAATTTTCATTTCTAATAAGCTCAGAGGTGATGCTTATGTTGCTGGTCCAGACCCCACACTTTGATTAGCAGTGCTGTGGTTAACCCCTTCAGATGTGTCATCGATTTCCTGACAGTACCCTGATTAATGCCTGATAAGAAGACAGTCCAATAGACTTCTCTCAAGTGGAATAAATCCTCCATAGAATCCAACTCTCTACAATGGAGTAGCCAAATGTAGCTCTTGCACATTTGAAATGTGAATAGTGCAATAGAGAAATTGGATTTTTAATTTTATTTCATTTTAATTAATAAAAATAATTAGCTTACAGCCCATAGAAGTCAGTTGGCACTTTCATCATTCTACCTGGAGATCTTCTTAGCCAGACTGACAAGTTCATTAGGTACCATTTCCATCTCCACTCTCCTGCAAGGGACAGTTTTGTTAATTGTCTTGGCAGTTCGTAACTCAAGTTCAATTTTCTCCTGCCTCCAACAACAATTTCCTCAGCAATTTTCTTCCAGCCTCCATTAACTCTCTCCTTCAGGCACTTCACTCGCTGCCTTGTCCCAAAGTCAACACCACATATTTTAGATTATTGTTATGAAATAACCCTACTTCTCAATATTAATTTCTCTTCCAGGCATCTATGGATGCATACAACCTACTCAAAACTCTCTTGCTTAAAACAACAACCATTTTGTTATATCTCATGATCTTATGGATTGAGTGGGTTCAGTTGGTCAATTCTGCTGTATACGGCATTGGCTGGGAACACAACAGTCTGGAGGCTCACTGGGGTTGGAACATCCAACATGGCATACTCACATGGGCTAGCTGTTGAGTTGCCGGGGAGCTCAAATAGAGTCATCAACAAGAGTGTCGCAGTCCTTGTCCACGTGTTTTCTCCATGTGGCTTGCCTTATCACAGCACAGTAGCCAGGTTGCAAGAGGCAAAACGTGGAAGATGCTCTAAAGTCCCATAATATCACTTTCTCTGCATTCTGGTGGTTAAAGCCAGCCATGAGGCCAGCTTAGATTCAAACGAAGGAAACAAGTTCCACCCCATGATGTGAGGAGTGAGATGTGCATAGGCGGGGGGGACGGATGATTAGGGGCAACATTTGGAGATTAGCTGCCACAGTGCCTCTATCCTTAGCAAGTGTCTTTCCACAGCAAAGACAAACTATGGAGATCTATGCTCTGTGCACAGATTCCCTGAGGGTCTGGTGGAAATGCAGACTAATTCAGTAGATTGTGGATGGTACTTGGAGTCTACATTTTCAGTCAGCTTCAGGTAATGTTGATGTTACCAGTTCCCAGAATGCACTAGAAGTAGCAAAGATGCAGATTATGTAAAGGAAGTAGCTTGGGGTTTAGAATCAGAGACCTAAGTTCAAAACAAGTCTTCAAACCAGTTCAGCCTGGTTGAGTCATGGCTGACACTACAACTCCAGAAATGACCCGGATTTTTTAAATGCACATGAACACTAACCAGAAAAAGAAAATTTATGGATAAGGCTTGCTATTTTCCTTCTCAGAAAATAAGCCCCTCATGTATGTTGCCCAGCAACCAAATCTCTTGACTAGCAGAGGTGGAAACAATGGTGCTTGTCTCAAAGATGGCTACTGACTGCATCACTTTGAATGTATGTCACTCTCCACAATCCTGACAATATAATGTCATGCATCAGGAACATGAATGGACTCACTGCACCTCTTCCCAGCCTCCCATTCCTTTGATCTATAATTTTTCCCATTTCAGTTAGCATTCTGAATCATCCAAATTTTAAAAATTCAGATCTATTACAGTTTCACTCCATTGGTCATGACTAAACTGGTTCAAATCCTTTTGATGCTCTGGTTCAAAACCCATCTCTTCCACTTTTTTGCTTCAGTCTTTGAGTGAATTATCTTACACTTGTTAGCCTTAGTTTCCCCATCTGGAAAATGGAATTGTGGAACAATTGTGAGGACCAAGAGGAAGAAGTACAAAGTAGTCATTAAGACTTAAGGCTCTGTGGGTTGTGTTTTGGTTACTTTATGCCACTCTAGCAGAAATATGGGAGCTCTGGTAGCATAGTGGCTAAAGCACTTGACTGCTAACCAGAAGGCTGGCGGTTCAAACCCACCAGCCACTCCTCGGAAGGAAGATGGGGCAATCTACTTCCGTAGTGATATCGCCTCGGAAACCCAAGGAGGGGTCGCTATGAGTCGGGTCCGACTCGACGGCACATAACAACAACAACAACAGCAGAAATATACCATAAATGAAAAGGCTTTAACAAACAAGAGTTTATCCTCTTACAGTTTTGGAGGCTAGAAATCCAAGTTCAAGGGGCCAGGCTCTAGGGGCTGGGTGGAAACCCCTTGACCTTGGGCTTCAGCTCTGCCCCTTGCTCCCAGCTCACTGAAGTTGGAAGCTTTTCTTCACCCAGACAGCTGCTGGCTGCTGGGCTGACAAATCCAAGGTCAACAAGTAAAAAGGCATAGTGTCAATATTACCAAATAACATGACAGGCCATTGATTCAAGTCCATTAGGAGTCCCAATATCAGCAGGCAACATGGCAGGCTGCTGAATAATGACTCGGCTACATGCAATATTCAAGTGTGCCAAAAGCTGCAGACCTTCTTCAAAGTTGCTTCTTATATAGTGGAAGATGACCACACCCCTAAACAGCTACTCAACTGTTCCAGTAGATTTCACCATGGAGTTGATTACCATTCTCACTGTGGGGAATAACTACATCCAGCTGCCCAGCCACTCAACTGTTGTTGTTACGTGCCGTCGAGTCAGACCCGACTCATAACGACACCTCCTTGGGTTTCAGAGGCAGTATCAGTACAGAAGTAGATTGCCCCATCTTCCTTCCAAGGAGTGGCTGGTGGGTTGAACCTCCAGCCTTCTGGTTAGCAGTCAAGTGCTTTAGGCACTATGCTACCAGAACTCCCAGCCAAGTTGACACATAACCTTAACTACCACAGGTGGACTACTTGGTTTTGAGTTGGATAACAAACTTTGGCCTTGAGTTGAACTAACTAGCTTTGTGACTTGTGTTACTTAACTTCACCTCTCTGAGCTTCAGTTTCCTCATTTAAAAAAGAAAAAATGGGAATAGGAATGACAGTACCTACTTATAGGGTGGTTGTAAACATTTAGAGAAATGTACCATGATTTATAGGTATTAATAGATGGTGAACATTGGAGTGGATGTGGGAAATATATAGAAAATTGTTTTGCTTCCCCTTTCTCCTCTTCTGCCCCATAAAACATTTCCCAGCAGGTCAGTATTTGCTGCTGTTTGGTGCAGGGACAGGGTGGAAGGAAAGGAAGACTGAGCTTTTTTGTTAAGAAGTTTAAAGTCCATCCATAGTCCACCTCTAACAAATACCTCATGCTACCATGTTACCAGAGAAAAGTAGAAGCTTGCTTCTTCTTCTCCCCCATAGTGGGATGAAACCAAGGGTAATAACTCAGAACTGTATTTGTCCTAAATGCCTGGAAAAAGCTTCAGCCCCATTATTTGTGTTGTCAGTGGTTGACATGATTAATTATCTGCTGGGAAGTTCAGCTGGGGGTTCTGATGACTGAGGAGACTCATGAGGAACTGAGTCTCAGAATGTTACTGAGCTAGTTCCAGGTGGACGGTGGCCCCTGGGGATCCTTGGGATACTCTTGGGACTGCATCTGATGATGCTCTGGGTTATTGGGGATAGTCTAAGTCTGTTTGTTTCTGTACTAGGGCTTTCCTGTATTCTCTAAGATCAGTGTAAAAGACCAAATGGCTCTCAACACTTCAAAATCATGCCAGAGTATGCATTCAAAACCCAAACCAAACTCACTGCTATCAAGCAGATTCTGACTCACAGTGATCCCCTGTGGGTTTCTGAGGTGGTAAATCTTTATGGAAGCAAATTGCCCAGTTTTCCTTCTGCAGAGTGGCCGGTGGGTTTGAACTACCAACCTTCTGGTTAGCTGTCAAATGCCTTAGGCACTGTGCCACCAGAACTCCTTAGGGTATGGCCTAACAAGCAAAACCAAACTAAACTCACTGCCATCAAGTCGGGTCTGACTCATAGTGACCTCTCCTTGAGTTTCTGAGGTGATATCTCTAAGGAAGTAGTTTGCCCAATCTTCCTTCCAAGGAGTGGTTGGTGGGTTTAAACTGTCAGCCCTGTGGTTAGCAGTCAATGCCTTAGGCACTATGCCACCAGGGTATGAACTAGAGCTGTCATATTTGGAAATAATTCCACAGACAAGACATGAAACAATGGTTCATGTTCATTTTTCACTTACTTCATGCTAGGTTCTGAGATAACTGTATAAATATGCATTATCTCAGTCTCACAACAACCTTGTTGTTAGTGTTGTTGTTATAGCCATCAAGTCGAACCCAACGCATAGTGACCCCTCCTTGGTTTTCCCAGGTGGTATCACTATGGAAGTAGATTGCCCAACCTTCCTTCTGAGGAGTGGCTGGTGGGTTTGAACTGCCAGCCTTCTGATTAGCAGTCAAGTGACTTAGGCACTATGCTACCAGAGCTCCTGCAACAACTTTAGGAAGAAGAAAAGCATGATTATAAGCCCTACTTTACAGATAAGGAAACTGAGGTATATAGAGCTGACACAATCTGCTCAAGGTCACACAATGAAGTTCTAAGGCTTGGATTTGAATTCAGATCTGCTTAACACCAAAGACTGCTGAAACGATTTCCAGGGATGATGGAATTTGGCTAGGGACAAGTGAGAGTCAACTCTCACAATTAAAAGTAATATTTGTCACCTTATTCAATGGCCTTGCTATTGTCTTCTTATACAAACACACACACACACACACACACACACACACACACTTTGGGAAGAGGACAGCAGTAAGAATATAGCAGGAGTCTGGGAAGTTAACTTGTTTGGTTCTCTTGACCAAGGGCGATTTGGGAGAATCTGTTAATCCAGTCTAGATGTTTCACACATACATATACCTGGTGACTACATCATGTTTGCTCATGGTCAGGCTCTCTCTTCCCCACTGGACTGTGTCTTCCTTGAGGATACAGACCTTATCATGTTTTGCTTCAAAATCCCCACACTGCCTGCAAGGTCCTTGAGACAGATCCTCCTCTGAGGCTATTCTGTCCTCTCCAGCCACCCCCCAGCCCTCACCAGCCCATCCTCTGGAGTGATCTGTGGAAATGCAAACTCATTGATGTCACACATCAGCTCAAAACCTGTCAGGAGTATCCACTGCCTTTAGGGGAAGAATATCCAGAGTTCTCAAGTTCATCTCCTGCCACTCCCTTGGCCACACCTGGCCTTCCAGCCACTTACTGGCAGCAATCCCCAGCTGGTTCCCCTTTCACACTTGTGCTCACACTGTCTCCTATGCTTGGAACATCTCAATTTACTGTTGTTATGACCTTCAGCAACTCACTTCATTTCAAGATTCAACTGACCCATCATTACAATGAGGCTAATAATTATGCCTTCTTCACAAGTGGCTGCAGAACTAAAGAAGACACTTTGTGCAAAACACCTAAAACAGGTCATGGTAACAGTTAACTCCACCCAGCTATGATGGGGTCAAGGTAACTCCACCCAGCTATGATGGGGAATCGGTATGTTCCTTGGCCCAGAATCCCCCTTGCCAGTATCACTATGTTTTTGTTATAATCTGCCATGCAGTTGGCCCCTGAATATGCACAATGTAACATAACACTGCCCAGTCCTGCACCATCCCCAGATTGGTTGGGATTGGACCATGGTGATATATAAGGTTTTCATTGGCTAATTTTCAGAAGTAGATTGCCAGGCCTTTCTTCCTAATCTGTTTTAGCCTTGAAACTCCACAGAAGCCCATTTAGCATCATAGCATCATGTAAACCTCTTCTGGCAAATAAGTGGTGGCTGCACATGATGTGCATCGGCTGGGAATCGAACCTGGGTCTCCTGTGTGAAAGGAGGGAGTTTTACCACTGAACCACCACTGCTGCCTAATAGCACCTTAGTTAGTTTTATACTTTACCAAGGGAAATCCTCACACTATCCTGACCCTACTTAAGACTTTCTTTCTTCTTCTTCTTCTTTTTTTTTTTTTTTTTGTTTGTTTGTTTGTTTGTTTTCCCAGAAAGCTTAACTCTGGATGATTTATCAGGAATAAAAAAGTGATACATTTTTCTCTCCTATTGGCAAGGAAGAAAAGAAAGGGGGTGATTGTTCAAGGAAGAGACCATTTAGAATGATTTCTAGTGTCCTAGAGACTCAGACTCAGTCAGGGACGGGAGACTGGCCACTTCCCTTTCTCTTGGAGAGTGATGCAAGGTTGAAGGGCAGTCTCACTCAAGACCATGTCCAGCGTTTTCTTGCCAAACTACTGCCATTTGTCCCCTTTGGGAGAAGCACGAGCAGAAGGGATATATATATATATAGAGAGAGAGAGAGAGAAAACAGTATTTTATCCCTGAAGCTCCACAGTCTGTTGAATTAATCATCTGCCATGGCTAGAGCCACAGGGAAGTTCCAAGCAGTTAGTTGCCCAAATCCTCATAAATTGTCAGCTTCGGCAGTCGGATGCTAAACTGAACTTGAGGGACAAGGGAAAGAGGCATAACCATTAAATACATAATCTTTCAAGTATGTCCCTTCATTTCCTGTTTCTTCTCCTAAGGGAATCATTTTCTCTTTTTCTGTTTCATTTGACATTGCAACTGAAGGGCCCCAGATCATCAGATTGATTTCTGATTCACCACAAGGATAATGGACTCCAATAAAAAAGGAGCAGTTCAGGGAAAAGCAACATGTAATGCAGTCTTGGGCATTCATCTCTGCTCCATCACTTGCCAGCAATATGTCTTCTGGGGAGATGCCTAACCTCCTCAAGCCACAGTTTCCTTGTCTGTTAAATAGGGATAACCAGGCCACCACTTAGCTTGTTGTGAAATTTGAACAAACAAATAAAAGGCAAATTGTATTAGGTGCCCCATAACTGGCAGTTATTATTATTAATTATTATTATTATTATTAATGTCTGGTGATGTGAATGATTAATGGGCTCAGCTGCTAAGAAAAAGTTGGAGGTTTGAGTCCACACAGAGCTGTCCCAAAAGAAAGACCTGGCAATCTACTTCCAAAATAGCAGCCACTGAAAACCCTATGGAGAAAACTATTTGACCTCATAGAAATATACAGAGCAATCAACCCAACAAAAACTCAATACACATTCTTTTCTAGTGCACATGAATCCTTCTTCAGAATAGACCATATATTAGGCCACAAAGCAAGCCTCAATAAATTTAAAAATATCAAAATAATACAGTGCATCTTCTTGCATCACAATGTTATAAAATCAGAAATCAATAATGGAAAGATCACAGGAAAAGAACCAAATACATAGAAACTGAATAACACCTTGCTTAAAAAATACTGGGTAATAGAACAAATGAAAAGTGAAATTAAAAATTCCCAGAATGAGAATGAAAACACAACATACCAACACCTTTGAGACACAGCAAAAGCAGTGTTCAAAGGACAGTTTATAGCAATAAATGCTGTTTTTGTTGTTAGGTGTCGTTGAGTCAGCTCCAACTCATAGTGACCCTATGTACAACAGCACAAAACACTGCCAGGTGCTGCACCAGCCTCACAGTCCTTGCTATACCTGAGTCCATCATCTTGTTGAAGGTCTTCCCCTTTTGGGCTGACCCTCCACTTTACCAAGCATGATATCCTTCTCCAGGGAATGGTCCCTTCTGATAACATAACCAACGTAGGTGAGACAAAGTCTGGTCATTCCTGCTCCCAGGGAGCATTCAGCAGCACTTCCTGTAGGACACATGCATTAGTTCTTGGGGCAGTCCATGGTACTTTCAGTATTCTTTGCCAACACTAGAGCTCAAAAGCACCAACTCTTCTTCGGTCTTCCTTATTCATTGTCCAGCTTTCACATGCATATGAGGCAAATGAAAATATCATGGCTTGGGTTGGTGCACCTTAGACTTCAAAGAGACATCCTTGTTCTTCAGCACTTTAAAGATATCTTTTGCAGCAGATTTGCCCAGTGAAATATGTCCTCTGATTTCTTGACTGCTGCTTCCACTGGTGTTGTTTGGGGAACAAAGTACTATGAAATCTTTGACAACTTCAATCTTTTCTCCATTTATGGTGATGCTGTTTATTGGTGCAGTTGTGAGGCTTTTCATTTTCTTTATGTTGAAGTGTAATCCATACTGCAGACTGCAGTCTTTAATCTTCATAAGTAAGTGCTTCAACTCGTCTTCATTTTTAGTAAGCAAATTGTCTGTATATCACAAGTTGTTAATGAGTACTCCTCTTATCCTGATGCCATGTTCTTCTTCATATAGTCCAGCTTCTCTGATTAGTTCTTCAGTGTACAGATTGAATAATATGGTGAAAAGGATAAAACCCTGACACACCTCCTTCCTTATTTTAAACCATTCAGTATCCCCTTGTTCTGTTCAAATAACAGCCTCCTTGTCTATGTACAGGTTCCTCATGAACACAAGTAAATGTTCTGGAATTCCTATACTTCATAATGTTATTCATAATTTCTTATGATCCACACAGCCAGATGTTTTTGCATAGTCAATAAAACACATCTTTCTGGTATTATTTGCTTCCAGCTAATAACCATTTGACATCAGCAATGATACCCCTCATTTCATGTGCTTTTCTGAATCCAGCTTGCATTTCTGGAAGTTCCCTGTCAATATACTGCTGCAACTGGTTTTGAATTATCTTCAGCAAGATTTTACTTGCATGTGATATTAATGATATTGTTTGATAGTTTCCACTTTCTGTTGGATTACTTTTCTTTGGAATAGCAATAAATGCACATATCAAAAAAGGAAAAAAGAATCAAAATCAATACCTTAACCCATCATCTTCAACAATTCAAAAAAGAGCAGCAAAAAGAGTCTACAGCCTTGAGAAGAAAGGAAATTGAAAAGATTAGAGCAGAAATAAATCAAACAGAAAACAAATAGAAATAATAAACAGGGCTAGAAGTTGGTTCTTGGAAGAGATGAACAAAGTTAACAAACCACTGACAAATTTAACAAAGGAAAAAAAAGAGAAGATGAAAATAAGTGAATAAGAAATTAAATGGACAACTTCAAAACAGATCCAAGCAAAATAAAAAGGATAAAAGAGAATACTATGAGGAACTATATTCTAACAAATTTCCAAACCTAGAAGAAATGGACAAATTTCTAGAACCGCACAACCTACCTACCTAACACACACTGAGGTAGAGAATTTGAACAGACCCATCACAAAAGAAGACATTGAATAGGTCATTTAAAAAATAAAAATAAAAACTCCACACAAAAACAAGTCCTAGCCCAGAGGGCTTCAATGGAGAATTCTGACAAATATGCAGAGAAGAGCTGACACCTATTCTACTCAAACTGTTCCAGAACAGAGAAAAGGATGGAATCCTCCTAAATTCATTTTATGACATAAGTGTAACCCTGATACCAAAGCCAGGAAAAGACACCACTAAAAAAGAAAATTAAAGACCAATATCCTTCATAAACACAGACACAAAAATTCTCAAGAAAGTTCTAGTCAGCAGAAACAAATACTATATCATATATATATATATATATCATAATGAAGTAGAACTCATACCACGTATGCAAGGATAGTTCAACATTAGAAAAACAATCAATATAATCCACTACATAGATAAAGCAAAGGAAAAGAACCACATAATCATCAACTGATGTAGAAAAAGCATTAGATAAAGTCCAACATGCATTCCTGATAAAAACTCTCAACAAAATAGGAGTAGAAGGGAAATTTCTCATCATAATTAAGGACATATACACAAAACCTATGGCCAGCACTGTTCTCAAATAAGAGACTAAAAGACTTACCCTTTGTGAACAGGAACCAGACAAGGATGCCCTCTGTCACCTCTACCATTCAGTATTATATTGGAAGTCCTAGTCATGGCAATAAGGCATGAAAGGGAAATAAAAAGCATCCAAATTTGTAAAGAAGAAGTAAAACAATCTCTATTTGCAGATTATATGATCCCAGAGACACAGCAAGAAAACTACTGGAACTAATTGAAAGATTCAGAAAGTGGCTGGGTAGAAGATCAACTTATAAAAATCAGTCAGATTCCTCCACACTAACAAAGAAAATTCTGAAAAGGATATAAGGGAAACAATACCATATTCAATAATTTTTTTTTTTAAGAAATCACTGTTATTGAGTCGATTCCCACTCATAGCAACCCCCACTGGGTTTCCAAGGCAGTACATATTTGTGGAAATAGATTGTTTCTTTCTCCTTCAACAGAGAGGCTGGTGGGTTTGAACTATCAACCTTCTTGTTAGCAGTCAAATGCACTGTACCACCAGAGCTCTGTTTGGCCATAATCAATAGCTATCAAAAAATATACTTAGGAACAAACCTAACCAGAGACACCAAAGACTTATACAAACAAAATTACAAAACATTACTGCAAGAAATCAAAAGAAATATACATAAAAGGAAGAACATACAATGCTTATGGTTAAGGAGACCTAACATTGTAAAAATATCAATACTACCCAAAAGGATGTATAAATATAACAATTCTGATCCAGACCCCATAAACATTCTTTAAGAAGATGGAAAAACTAATCACTAACTCTATATGGAAGGAACAGAGACGTTGATAAGCAAAGCACTACTAAAAAAGAAGAGACCTCACACTCCTTGATTTCAAAATCTACTATACAGCCACAGTAGTCAAAACAGCCTGGCACTGGTACAATGACAGGTACATAGATCAATGGAATAGAATTGAGAACCCAGAATACATCTATCCACTTATGCACCCTCTGGTAGCATAGTGCCTAAGGCACTTGACTGCTAACCAGAAGGCTGGCAGTTCAAACCCACCAGCCGCTCCTCAGAAGGAAGGTTGGACAATCTACTTCCATAGTGATACAGCCTCAGAAACCCAAGGAGGGTCACTATCAGTCAGGTCTGACTCAAGGGCACATAACAACAACAACAATATGCACCCTAATCTTTGGCAGAGGGCCAAAATCCATTAAACAAGTAAGAGACAATCTCTTCAATAAAGAATTTTGCTGGCAAAACTGTTTATCCACTTGCAGAAAAATGAAACAATCCTGTCCTCACACCATATACAAAAACTAACTCAAAGTGAATCAAAGACCTAAATTTAAAACCTAAAGCTATAAAGATCATCAAATATTAATAATAATAAGGGCAAACATAGGGGCCCTAATTTATGGCATAAATAGACAATCAAACATAACCAAAATTGCACAAATAGTAGAAGAAAAACTAGATGACTAGGACTTCCTGAAAATTAAATACTTATAAACATCAAAAGACTTCTCCAAAAGAGTATAAGGAGAACCCACAGACTGGGGAAAAATATTTAGCAACAACATATCTATTAAGAGACTAAACTCTAAAATTAATAGAAAACTTCAACACCTCAACAACAAAAAGACAAACAAACCAATTGAAAAATGAGCGGAGGCCATGAATAGACACTTCACCAAAGAAGACATTCAGGGGTCCAAGAGATACATGAAGATATGCTCACCATCTTTAGCCAGTAGAGAGATGCCAATCAAAGCCACAAGTAGATATCATTTCACCTCAGCAATAATAGCAAAGTTCAGTAAGACAGAAAATAAAAAAATCTGGCAAGGGTGTGGAGAGATTGGAACTCTCATACACTGCTGGTGGGACTGTAAATTAGTACAACCATTGTAGAAAATGATATGATGCTGCTTTAAAAAGTTGGAATAGATACACTATTTGATCCAGTAATCCCACTATTAGGTATATATCCTAGAGAAATAAGAACCATGACATGAATAGATATATGCGTAGTCATGTTTACTGTAGCATAATTCACAATAGCAAAGAGATGGAAACAAGCTAAGTGCTCATCAGTGGATGAATTGATAAACAAACTAAGGTACATGTAAACAATGGAATGCTATGCAACAATATAGAATAACAAAGAATCGGTGAAACGTTTCATGGAAGAACCTGGAGGACGTTATGCTGAGTCAAGTAAGTCAATCACAAAAGGGCAAATACTGTATGAATCCGCTATCATACAAAGTCAATGAAAGGTTTACCTAGAGAAAGAAACATTTTTTTGATGGTTATTAGGGATGGGACGGGTGGGAAAGGAAAATCACTAACTAGATAATAGACGTGTGTTAATTTGGACGAAGGGAAAAGCAATACATAATAAGTGAATGATCAGCACAATATCACTAAGGCAAAAGAAGATACAGAGAGGTGCACCATAGTTGCAGAGAACAGAAGTAAATACTACCATATACACAGTCATGCAAAATCAATAATAGCAAACAATAATCTACAAGTGCATACACAGGCAGAGAGGTGAGCTGAACAGGTGTGGATAGGAGAATGGGACCACACCCACACCATCAGTAGATCTGGCAGAGGACATTTCTACATACATATTTGTATGTGTCATAAATATATCCATGAATATAGTAGAACAATCAGGGGGCAAATTATGCAAACTTCTTAGCCATAACCAAACAATTTGAGGTAATAAGACAATGGGCTTGCAGGATTAGGACCACACTCTCAGGGTACAAGTAACTCATTTGGCATAGCACAGTTTACAAAGACAATGTTCTACATTCTACTGTGGTGAGTAGTGACTGGGATCTCAAAAGCTAGTGAGCAGTCATCTAAGGTGGTGCACCTGTTGGTCTGTCTTCATCCAAAGCAAAGAAGAGTAAGAAAATCAAGCGCACATGGAAACAAAAAGTGCTAAAGATCATGCAAACCTCAGCCTCCTTGACCCTGAGACCAGAGTATGCCCAGTGGTAGTGACCAACCACTCTGAAAGGGATCACAACAGAAGGTCCTGAGAGAGTGGGAGACAAACGTGGAACAAAACTCAAAATCATGAAGAGACCAAGTTTATAGGTCTGATAGACTGTGGTTCCCCTTAGTCATCCTTCAAGCCTCGAACTCAACTCACCAGAGTGACTCAAATTTCAGCCAAGAAATAAACAGTCCTATACGATGAGTAATAACTCCAGAGAGGTACGCACACCTTAGAACAATTATCCATTCAAGCTTTTGCCCAGGGATAAAGCTCAGAAGGCATGAAAGAATAGGAAAAGTAAGAAACCTCTACGGACACAGTTCTACTTTGACACACTTGGCATAGCCATGAGTTGGAATCAACTTGGAGGCAACCAGTGATTATTATTAGTTTTACTTTTACTATTAATATACTTTGGATAGGATTTTAAGACACTTCAGTGGTCTCTAGTAAGGGTCCCAGGACTCCATTCTCACCTCAGGGATTCTCTCTCTCTCTCTACCTCTTTCTTCTCTTTTCTTTTTATTGTAATGGAAACATACACAACAAGACATTCACCCACATAACGGCTTCCACATTCACAGCTCAGGGGCACTGATGACAGTCTTCACGTTGTGCTACCACTGTCGCTCTCCTTTTCCTCGCTCTGCCTCTTTCTCTCCTCCCGTGATCTGTCTCGTCATCTTCCCTATACATTGTCTCTGTTCTTTTGTATCATACAGAATTCTTGGTTGCACACATGCTGACTCTGACTTTTTTAAATAGAAAAGGAATTTATTGAAAGGCTATCGAAGACTCATAGTACCTCCAGGAAGCCAGAAGTGAGATAAAAAGCAAGCCTAAACAAGGAGAGGCAAGGCAGCCAGAGGTGCAGCCAAAATCATGCTACAAACTAAGCAGAACCAAACCTCTGGGCTCGCACTCTCCACCGCACACCAGACACTGTAAACTGCTATAGGCACCACTGCTAGAAAAGTCTCCACTGCCCCTGTATTTTGTTTATAAGTTGCCGCTATGGAAAATTTCATGTACATACACAAGTAGCGAGAATAGACTAATACACTACTATCGCCCACTTAAATAACTCTCAACTCATGACCCATCTTCTCTCATCTGTATCTTCACCCACCTCTCCCCTCTCCCTGTAATATTTTGAAGAAAATATAATTAATTCAACAGCTTTATCTGTAACTTTGTCAACTTGAATCTTGAAAACAGAGGTCTCAGTCTTGGGGCAGATCATTTGTTGTTGTCAGGGTGCTGTCCTGTGCACTGTAGGATGTTTAGAAACCCTCCCAGTCTCTACTCACTAGATGCCAGCAGTACTTGTTCTCCATTTGTGATAATAAAATATGTCTCTACACTTTGCCAAATGTCTCCTGGGGAGGAAAATTGGCTTTAATTGAGAAAGATAAATATTAATTTAGAATACAAATTATATGTATACCAAAGCCATACAAAACTTACTGCCAACTCATATTGACCCTCATTGGGTTTACAAGGAGGTAAATCTTTACAAAAGTAGAGTGGCTGGTGGGTTTGAACTGCTAACCTTCTGGTTAGTAGTCAAATGACTTCAGCTCTGCACTATCAGAACTCCTTATTACAGCTCAGCCTATATATATAATCTCCACAAAAGTATTATGACAATTTTAAATAATTCCTCAATATTATAAGCCAAATCAGAATTCAAAATCATCTGATTGTCTCATAAATATTGTTATTATATTTATTTTTAAAATTCAGGGTTAAAATGAGTTCCTTACATTGGACATGGGTGATATGTCTCTTAACCACCAGTTGCTGTCAAGTTGATTCCAGTGCATCAGGGTGGAATGCGTTCCACAGGGTTTCAGTAGCAGATTTTTTGGAAGTAGATCCTCAGGCTTTCTTCTAAGGCACCTCTGGGTGGACTCAAACTGCCAACATTTCAGTTCACAGTCAAGCATGTTCACTGTTTGCAGATATGTCTCATAAGTCTCTTTCAACAATAGGCTTCCCCTTCCCCCTCTATTTTTCCCCTTGCAATGTATTTACTTAAGAACCCTGGTTCTGCAGAGTTTTTCTGTCTGACTTCTGATTATATATCCATGGTTTAATTTAACATGTTCCTCTGTCTCCTATATTTCCTGGAAATTGATCGTTAGCTCTAGAGGCTTGCTCTGACTCAGGTTCTGTTATTAGTTATTTCACAGATTGTGGAGTTCACTTCTATCAGAAGACCTGTGATGCCTATTGTTACATATTAGAAGCTATTGACTCTCATTACTTAAGTTCATTGCTACATTAAACTATAAAGATGGTGGAAAACTATCATTCCTTCTTCATTTGTTAGCTAGAGTACTTATAAATATGTCCATCAATTGTTTGGTTACTTTGACTTAAAGTTTGCACAGGAAACAAAGAGTCAATACTTCATTCTTTCCCTTTATTTACCAGTCTTCAAAATAATGCTTTGGTAAACTAGCATCTTTCAAAGTGGAATTCTGAGTTCTGTTGTTGTTGTTAGTATCATCAGGAACTTGTGAATCTAAATATATTAGAAGTATTTTCAGCCCACTGTAGTTATAGTGCCATTGATGCACAAATTTTTCCATCTTTGGCCAGTGGAAGGCCCTTGAGTCAACTCCTAAATTCTTTTGACATACTTGACTGGTCTTTGATGACTTTCTCAGTTTCTACATGACAAGATATCCTAGGCTTATCATGTACATTTTCTGCCCTAGATTGGGAATCAGGAATCAGCCACACCTTGAAGGAGCTCTGGTTCCTTCTAGGGTTTTCCAACTTCAAGACTCAAGCCCTAAGCCTACATCACTGACCCACACTAATTGCCAGGAGGGCTGGGGAAGAAAGAGTTCCCACATTTTTGGCTTCTGTGACCAGAGAGAGCGTAGATCCCACCAAGATTACAGAAAGAAAAATTCCCCAAGCACAGAAAAGAGGCTGAACAATGGACAGCACCCAATGACAAATGCCTCTTGTATCTCTCTTTCTTAAAATAGGCTTCTCCTTGCACATGGCCAAGCATGGCTGTCCCACAACTCCCTTCCACACATTCTCAATTGAAACGAAGTCTCAATTCTAAATTCCTAGGAGATATGGTCTGGTTGTTCCAATCTGTATCACGTATAATCAGCTTTAGCCTAAGGCCAGGGTCAGGTAACATAAAGCTGCCCACAGGGACTTCCACTGAAAAATAGGAAATACCTGTCTGAGCGCACACCCCCAAAGACATCCTCTGCCCAGAGCTATAGATGAGAACCAGATGATTGAAACTTCAGAAACCTAAAAACCCCTCTTTACAGTTTCCAATATGAGAAGTTCCCAGCATCATGCCCTAACCCTCTACCATCCTGCCTGGCCTCCTGTCTCAGTGCTATCAGTGACTCAA
>NW_006922057.1:1483319-1505159 GCF_000298275.1 Orycteropus afer afer | reverse complement strand
ATTCAAGGTCATATTTTGGCTCTCATGGACTTCTTTTAATTGTCTTTAACTTCCAGTTGAATTTGCATATGAGCAGTTGATGGTCTGTTCCACAATCAGTTCCTGACCTTGTTTTGGCTGAAGATATTGAGCATTTCCATAGGCTCTTGCCACAGATGTAGTCAATCTGATTCCTGTGTACTCCATCTGGTTAACTCCACATGTATAGCTCCCTTTTGTGTTGTTGAAAAAAGGCATTTGCAATGAATAAGTTGTTGGTGTTACAAAATTCTATCATGCAATCTCTGCCATTATTTCTATCACCAAGGCCAAATTTTCCAACTACTGGTGATCCTTCTTGGTTTCCAAACTTTGCATTACAATCATCAGTGATGAATACCACATAGACCAGGACGCTGTTGTTCAAACAGAATAAAGGGATACTGCATGGTTTAAAATCAGGAAGGGAGTGAGTCAACGTTGTTCCCTTTCACCATACTTATTCAATCTGTCTGCTAAGCAAATAATCTGAGAAGCTGGACTATATGAAGAATGTGGCATCAGGATTGGAGGAAGATTCATTAACAACCTGAGATATGCACACAGCACAACATTGCTTGCTGAAAGTAAGGATGACTTGAAGCACTTACTGATGAAGATTAAAGTCTACATTCTAAAGTATGGATTATGCCTCAACGTAAAGAAAATAAAATTCCTCACAATTGGATCAATAAGCAGCATCACAAAATGGGAAAAAGATTGAAGTTGTCAAAGATTTCATGTTACTTTGTTCCACAATCAACACCAATGGAAGCAGCAGTCAAGCCATCAGACGACATATCACACTAGGTAAATCTGCTGCAAAAGACTTCTTTCAAGAGCTGAAGAGCAAAGATCTCTCTTTGAAGACTGTGGTTATTGTTATGTACTGTCGAGTCAGACCCAACTCATAGTGACCCCCCCCCCTTGGGATTCCGAGGTGGTGTCACTATGGAAATAGATTGCCAAACCTTTATCCTGAGGAGTGGCTGGTGGGTTTGAACTGCCAGCCTTCCAGTTAGCAGTCAAGCGCCTTAGGCACTATCCTACCACAGCTCCTAAATTCACTTAACCCAAGCCAAGGTATTTTCGAGTCCTTCATATGCATGAGAAAGCTGGGCAATGAATAAAAAAGACCAAAGAAGAGTCGATGCTTTTGAGTTGTGGTGTTAGCGAAGAATGCTAAAAGAACTAACAAATCTGTCCTGGAAGAAGTGTAGCCAGAATGTTCCTTGGAAGTGAGAATGGCCAGACTTTGTCTCACCTACTTTGGTCATGTTGAAGAAGGAATCATTCCCTTGAGAAGGATATCATGCTTGGTAAAGTGGCGGGTCAACAAGATGGACACAGTGGCTATAACAATGGGCTCATTGTGAGGCTGGCGCAGGACTGAGCATTGTTTCGTTCTGTTGTACATACGGTCACTATGAGTCAGAGCTGACTCGACAGCACCTAACAACAACATATAAAAAAAAAAAAAAACCAACTCACTGTCATTGAGTCAGTCCCAACTCATGATGACCCCCTTTGGGTTTCCAAGGTGGTAAATCTTTATGAAAGTAAATTTCTCAATCTTCTTTCCATAGCGTGGGTGGTGAGTTTGAACTACCAGCCTTTTGTTTAACAGTCAAATGCCTTAGGCACTATGCCATCACAGCTACAACAACATGTAGGTAACAGAAGTCATTTCTACAATCTTAACATATGCAGTTCAATGACATTAATTGCTTCCACCATGTAATTATGCTCAAACATCACTATAAAATATTCTCAATTTTTTTCCTTCACCCTTAAGAGAAGATCAGTGTTCCCTTACCTCTTACTTACCCCTAGTGACCACAAGTGAACTTTGGTCTTCATACACTTGCATATTGTAGATATTTCATATAATTGGAATCATAACAATAACTGGCCTTTTGTGACTGACTTATTTCACTCAGCATGATGTTTTCAAGGTTCATCTATGTTGTAGTATTATTGGGACTTCAGTTTCCTTTATGGCTGAGTAATATTCTATTGTATGGATATACTGCATTTTGTTTATCCATTCACCTGTTGATGGACATTTTGAAGGTGGGGTTGGCAAAATAACATGGGGTTTGAGAGAAAGAGAAGAGGGGACTTCAGGGTTTGTCTTGAGGAAGTCCTTGGGCTTTTAAAATTTACAAGTTGGTTAGAATACTCCTCAGAACCTCTCTCAGCAGCCTGGGTTGTCCATTTATTTCTGGTATATATTTTCTTTTTCTTTAACAAGGCTAGATGGAATAAATTTGCTTATGACTTAAAAGTCCCAAAGGATCTCCACAGGTAAAACATTTGCAGCTCCTCTCTAAAAGAGATCCACTCTGTTCAGACCACTGGCTATGAATAAGACCCTCTATCACTGACTGCCCATCCCCTGCCCCAGATACACAAAGGTATTATTTTCCTGAATCCCAGGTTCAAGTGAAAACATATTTTTCTGGTTTACTGTCACAGACAAAATACAAATACACCATTTAAACAGCACCAACCAGTTAGTCAGAGACAGATAAATTCACAATGGGACTACAACCTAGGAGTGTGCAAGTGTGTATGTGTGTGTGTGTGTGCCTTTCATATACACTATTATCTGGAGCACCTTACCATCAAGAGAAACCCATAGAGTAAGAGAGAAGTTGAGATGGAAGAAGAGAGCATGGCTTGAGGAGGAAGGTCAGACCTACGGATTTAGGATCAACAAGCAATTGGATACCCAGAAAGAGGAATTTAAACCAAAAGCATACATTGTGAAGGTTGCTGATACATATTCAAAACTTGTCTCTATGGAAACATTTTTAGACATTAGCCTATGAACCATCAAGTTGGAAGAGATTTCTTTCTGCTCCTTAGATCTGTGATGCTGTTGTATATTGCATTTATCCTTGGAACTAAAGCATTTTTGCAAAACACAAGTGTTTTCTATTACAGGAAGAAAAGCAATAGTTTTGAATCACAGTTGATCAAGAGTTCTGAGCTTGATACAAAAGCCATCTTGTGAAACGACTAATTTCCTGACCAAGGGGACACTTAGGAGGATGGTTCAAAGCTCTGAATGGAACAGAGTTCAAATCCCAGCTCTGCCACTGTGGGCCTCTTACACAAGTAACTTAACCCCTCTAGGCCTCGTTTTCCTCATCTGTAAAATGGGAGCAATACAATCTACCTCTAGAGGAGCTATGAAGATTAAATAAGGGGAAACATAAAATTGAACTTAGCACAGTGCCTGGAACAGAGTAAGACCACAAAAAGTGGTGGTTACAGCCATTTCATTGTTAATAAAAAGGCTTCAGGATGTCTGGAGAACTGTTTTCCTTTGCATCTCCAGATCCATGGGCTGTGACTCCCTCCCGGTCTGTTTTGACACCCCATTAGTGCGTCGTGAATATTGAATGGCACACAGAAGCCTATTTCAACGGCATGTATTCCTTTGTGGGGCTGCAATTTCTTAATTGCTCTAAAGCAGATGTTCTGGGTTTTACCAGCCAAGTTGCAGGAGATCAGTTTCAGGATTTGAGTTTCAAAACACCACATGGGTACTGGGTTAGTTCATGTTTGCAAGACAGTCCCTGGGAGTGACATGAGCTGCCCAGAGAGTGTTATTTTCTGGCTTAATCAGGACAGGTCAAGGCAGCCCTCAAGCCCAGGAATGTGACTCTTTGGCTTCCTGCTCACTGTGCAACCTCCAAGATGTGGATTGCAGAATGGAGGTTGGAGAAGTCTGGTGGCAGGATTGAGCCCCAAATAAGTGAGAATGGTAGAAAAAGCCCTTGGGTGTCATTGAAACCAGAGGTTGTCAAAATGTGCTCCCCAGAGAATGGGAAGGGGGTCCCTAGACTGTGCCATGCCTCCCCTATACCCTCTGCTGCCTTTTAAAAATATTAATGATCATTATCAAAGCTAACACTTATTGAGGACTCTTAGCATGTTAAGCACAGTTTTATGCACTTTACATGAGTTAATTAATGTGTTTCATCCTTTTGCGGTAACAATAAATCCCATTTCCTAGAAAAAGGAACTGTGGTTCAAAGAGGCTATTCAACTTATCCAAAGTCACCCAGCTAGTGAGCAGCAAGGCCAGGATTCTAACCATGGCATTGTGGCACTGAGCTCAGGCTCATAAACACTTTGCTTTCATTGTCTTTCCTAGTGCAGGTTTCTGTGTAAGGTCTCATTTTGTTGTGCTTGCACACACACACACACATACACACACACACACACACAAAAACATGGTTCTAGTCCAGAAGAGAAGGAATTCATTTCAGACAATGATCCAGGAGTGTTAGGACTCCTTACTCTCTTTGCTGCTCCTTCCTAATCATTCATTCATTCATTCATTTATCCAACATTTATTTATAGAGTGCTTAGTAGGCAATGTGGCATGGGTTGTGATTGAAGCATGAGCTCTGGAACTCAGGCCATGGGGCTCTGTGCAGGACACAGCACTGACCTGGCAAGTGAGGATGAGGGTCTACCAGGAGAGACGAGATCTAAGCAGCATCTCAACCAAATGCAATGGAGGTTGAGTGTGGATCCTGATTTGAAAAAGCCCAAAGACATGCTGAAGAAAATTAGCGGAACATGAATAAGATGGGTCTTCGATGATATTAAGGTTATTGTTCATTTGGGAAGGAGTGATAATGGCATGGGGGTTGTGTACAATATGACCTTGGTAGCCTGTTTCTTTAACAAATAATTCACAAGGAACAAATAAAAGAGATTGAAGGAGAGTTTATAGACAAAAGCAGACTTTAGAGACCTTCCAACTAATTGTAACATATGGTCTTTGTTTGTATGCTGATTCAGACTGCGAAATAAAAAGGAAAAGGGAGAAGAGAGGAAGAGGGGAAAAGAGGGAAAGGGAAGGGAGGGGAGAAAAGGGGAGGGGAAGAGGGGAGAAGAGTGGAGAGGAAGAAACTATGTGAGACAATTGGGGAAATGTGAATGTCAGCTGAATATTGGATGATACAAAGGAAACTACTGTAAAATGTTCAGTTGTGGTAATGGTATTATGCCTATGTTTGCTTGTTTTTAAGATTCCTTATCTTTTATAGATATATGCTGAAATATTTACAGATAAAATGATGAATTGTCTGAGATTTGCCTCAAAATAATTGGCAGGGGAAGGCAAAAAGAATATAGATTCTGTTTGAATCTATATGAGTATGGAAGTATGAATACAATAATACCACCCATGACTTGATTATTGAAGCTGATGATGGATACCAGGAGGTCATTGTATTCTTCTCTCTACTTCTGCATACATTAAAATTTCCACAATGAAGGTTATTGTCTTTTTTTTTTTTTTAATGTTAACATATGTTAGAGATGCATACTGATATATTTGAGAGAGAGATAAGTGCAGCCGAGATGCTCTTCGGAAGCGAAGATGGCCAGACTTCACCTCACCTACTTTGGTCGTGTTGTCAGAGGGGACCATTCCCTGGAGAAGGATGTCATGCTTGGTAGGGTGGAAGGTCAACGAAAGAGGGGGAGGCCTTCAACGAGATGGATTGACATGGTGGCTGCGACAGCGAGCTCGAGTATAGTAAGGATCATAGAGCGGGCCCGGGATCAGGCGGTGTTTTGTTCTGCTGTGCGTGGGGTTGCTATGAGTCAGAAATGACTCGACGGCACCTAACAACAACAACACATTTATGACAATCCTATGAAGTGAGTATGATCTAAATTTATCAATGAGAAAACTGATACACATAGTGGATAAACCATTTTATCCAAGATCACACAGCCGGTGAGGATGGAAATAGGATTAAAATGAAAGTCTGGATGTTTCTAACTCTCAAACATACACCCTAAAACTGGAATGAGTAGGGAGTGTTTGCAAGTATTAAAGAGGTGTTACAGACAGCCTAGCACTAAACTGAACCTTTCTTCTTGGTGTAATGAGGACTGAAAGAGAATTGAAAAACATGTGATCAAAAATCAGTGGTAATGAAAGAAGTCCAAGCTGAACTGAAAGAATTTGCAAAAAACAAGGCTCTAGGAATCGACAGAATACCCAGTGAGATGTTTCAACAAACAGATGCAGCACTGGAGATGCTAAGCCATCTATAAGCTCATCTATGCCAAGAAATTTGGAAGACAGCTACCTGGCCAACTGACTGGAAGAGATGCGTATTTGTGCCCATTCCAAAGAAAGGTGATCCAACAGAATGTGGAAATTATTGAACAATATCATTAATAGCACTGCCATTGAGTCAGATCTGACATAACCACTTCTTGGGTTTCTGAGGTGGTGTCGCTATGGAAGTAGATCACCCAATCTCTTTCCAAGGAGCAGCTGGTGGGTTTGAATCACCAACCTTCTTGTTAGCAGTCAAATGCCTTAGGCACTATGCTACCAGAGCTCCTATTAATATTACAAGCAAGTAAAATTGTACTGAAGATTCAAAAATGGTTGCAGCAGTATATTGACAGGGAACTTTCAGAAATTCAAGCCAGATTAAGAAGAGGACATAGAATGAGGGATATCATTGCTGATGTCAGATGTATTTTGACTGCAAGCAAAGAACACCAGAAAAATGTTTACTTATGTTTTATTGACTATGCAAAGGCATTTGACTATGTGGATCATAACAAATTATGGATAACACTGAGAAGATTGGAATTCCAAACTACTAAATTGTGCTCATGAAAAACTTGTACATAGACCAAGAGGCTGTTGTTTCAACAGAAAAAAGGGGATACCACATGATTTAAAATTAGGAAGGGTGTGTGTCAGGGTTGTATCCTTTCACCATACTTATTCAATCTGTATGCTGAGCAAATAATCTGAGAAGCTGAACTATATGAAGAACATCACATCAAGATTAAAGGAAGACTCATTAACAACCTGTAATATGCAGATGACACAACCTTATTTGCTGAAAATGAAGATGACTTGAAGCACTTACTGATGAAGATCAAATAAACCTCACAACGGGACCAACAAGCAACATCACAATAAATGGAGAAAAGATGGAAGTTGCCAAGGATTTCATTTTTTGGGTCCACAATCAACACCCATAGAAGCCGCAGTCAAGAGATCAGACAACATATTGCACTGGGAAAATCTTCTGCAAAGATCTTTTTACAGTGGTAAGAAGCAAAGATGTCACTTTGAAGACTAAGGTGTGCCTAACCCAAGCCATGGTATTTTCAATCACTTCATATGTATATGAAAGCCAGACAATGAATAAGGAAGACCCAAGAAGAGATTATGCCTATGAATTATGGTGTTGGCAAAGGATACTGAAGAAACCATAGACTGCCAGAAGAATGAACAAATCTGTTCTGGAAGAAATGCAACCAAAATGCTCCTTGGAAGTGAGAATGGCCAGACTTCATCTCACCTATTTTGTTTATGTTGTCAGACGGGCCCATTCCCTGGAGAAGGATATCATGCTTGGTAAAGAAGAGGGTCAGCAAAAAAGAGGAAGACCCTCAACAAGATAGATTGACACAGTGGCTGCAACGATGGTCTCAAGTGTACCAAGAATTGTGAGGATGGCCCACAACTGGGCGGTGTTCTGTTCTGTTGTACATAGGGTCGCTATGACTCAGGGTTGACTCGATGGCACCTACCAACAACAGCATCTTGAGAGTAAGGAGGCATTGGTGGTTCGGCAGTAGAATGCTCATCTCTAAGGCAGGAGCCCTAGACCAAATTTCCAGCCAATGAACCTCAAGTGCAGCTATGACCCATCACTAGAGGCTTGCGTGTTGCTGCGATATGTCGCTGGAACAGATTCCACCAGGACTTCCAGACTAAGAAGGATTAGTAAGAGCAGTCTGGCAATCTATTCCTGAAAATCAGTATGTGAAAACCTTATCCGAACACAGCTATCTTATATGCATCCAATCATGGGGCATAGAACCAGGCAGAGTTTCATTCCATTGAGCATGGGGCTGCCATGAGTAGAGGGCTGACCCCACAGCAGCTGACAACAACAACTGAAACTACTGTTCTCCCCCAAGACATCATATCACCATACTCTGCTGTCCCACCTTTCCCAGCCTATGCCTCTGCAGGGCTCAGGGCCCCTGCTTTTCCTTCCTTTACCAATGTCTGACACACAGCAAAACTACCTGAGGAAGGTCGTAGTTACCATTAAGGGCAGAGGGGGGCATCAGAATCCCACCTCTTGAGAACGGATGACACAGTGCTGTCTGTCAGATCCTTTTTCCTATTGAATTCTTATAGCTTGATACAATCCTTCTTCTTCCATTTTACTGTGGTAAGTGGCTAATTTGATTGGATTCAATGAGGTGTAAATGATTGTTTCCCTCCACTCTGCTGACCTCATTTCTCAGCTTTCTTCCCAAGAACAAAAAGGAAGAGATGAAAGCCTTTGTTCTTGTCTTATTGATAAGGAAGACTCCTGGAGATTTCACTGGCTCTAGCTCCAGGGACCCTTCTGGGTACACAAAGATTTATTCTGTAAAATGGGATCACCACATATCCAGACCATACCCATATCTGATCTACCTGCCTTTGAGCTCTCCCCTATCTAGGGCACCCCCCTCAGCAGCAGCCCCAAAGTGTCTTTTCCAGCATGCAGTCTCCATGAGGTCACACCTGATGAACTCAAGGGAGCATCTAGCCAAACAACGTCTGCCATACTGGGACAAAGAGTGACCATAATACTCTCTGAGGTGAGAAATAATAATTAATTAAAAAAAAGGGGGGGGGATGAGATCCTGATAGTATTGCCAGATAAGCATACCCCACTAATTATTTTGGAAAAAAACAAACAAACTTTTTCTTGTGATTTGGGTGCAATTTTACAAAGTAGATTCATTTAACATTCAGCAGTTCATATATATTTTGTTTTGTGATACAGAATATAATCCCCACAATGTAATAGTTCTCCTCCCTGTGGTTTCCCCTTCCCTGTGTCCTTCTTACCTATGCATTCCTATCTGCCTAGATTTCTTTCTACGCAAATGCTGCCTTCTGATCTCCCATGGTTGAGTGTCTTAAGGGCTGCATCTCCTTGGTGTAGTTGTTCAGCTCATAGGCCTGTCTGTTGTTCAGCTGAGACTTGAGTCACGAATGTGAGTCCAATTCCAGGTCCAAAGGGTGACTCAGCCATACTCTTGGGGGTCTTACCATTCTTTAACTGACAAATAATCCTGCTATTTATTATGTTTTTGAATTTTGTCCACATTTTTTTCTCCCAGGATCTCCTATTTCAATCCCTTTCTGAGTGGTTGGCATTGGTAGCTGGGCACCATCTCATTCTTCTGGTCTCAGGGTCATGTAGGCTAAAGTTCCTATGGTCTATTGGTCACTTGGACTAATTATTTCCATATATTTTAGATTTTCTCCACCCTTCTTTGCTCTGGATGAGGAGAGACCAATAGTTTCATCTCAGCTGGCTTCTCACAAGATTTTACTTGCCAAACTCAGATATGTTGTTGTTGTTAGGTGTTGTCGAGTTGGCTCTGACTCATAGTGACCCTACGCACAACAGAATGAAACACTGCCCAGTCCTGAGCCAGCCTCACAATTCTTGCTATATCTAAGCCCATCGTTGTAGCCACTGTGTCAATCCCTCTTGCTGAGGGCCTTCCTTCCTCTTTTTTGATGACCTTCCACTTTACCAAGTAAGATGTAGAACAATGTTTTTGTGTACTATGTTGTGCCAATTGAGCTTGATCCCCACCTATGCCATGGTCCCAAAGTCAAAGGTCCAGTGATTCACTCCCTCAAGGTGATTGGTTATGGCTAAGAAGTTATCCTAACTTTGTTATCCCATTAAATTTGAATTTCAGATCAACAATGCATAATTTGTGGTATAAGCATGTCCCAAATATTGCACAAAACACACTTACACTTAAAAAAAAATAAAGTTATTTATTTGAAATTCAAACTTAACTGGGTATCCTGCATTTTTATTTACTGAATCTTGCAACCTTAGATCCAAAACTAATATAGACAGATTAATCATCAACAGTATACAGGACACTCCTTCCATTGTAAGAGTAAAGGAGGAATTTTATACCAAATGTGGTGTTACTTGTACATATTACTTAATGTCTCTGAGCCTCATTTTCTCATCTGTCAAAAGGGAGATAATAATAGTACCTACCCCCCAGGGTTTTGTTTATATGTACATGCATGCATATGTTTTATGTAGCACATACTTATATAACATACAGTTAATGTTCATAATAAGCTAATCTCTGGATACTGCAAATAGCTAACATATTTGACTGTTAACCAAAAAGGTGGAGATTTTAGTCCACTCCTAGGTACCTCAGAATAAATCCCTGGTGATCAACTTCTGAAAAAACAGCCACTGACAGTCCCATGAAATGCAGTTCTACTCTGACACATAGAGGGACACTGTGAGTCAGGATCACCTCAATGACAACTGCTACTAGTGGGGTGTAATATATATACATTAAATGAGTTTAAGTATGTATTTTGCTTGAAATGGTGCTGGTGTATACTAGGCATTATACAAAGATTATGGTAATGGTATTGACAATAAAAAGGGGAGAAGGAAAAGGAAGAGAAGGAAGACAAGCCTGAAGGCTGATACAATCTCAACTTCCTGTTAAAGCAGGAATTTAAATAATCTGCATCTGTAGCTTATATTTTTTGTATGAAATCTTCAGAGGGTAAAAACCATATTCACCTTGTTTTGTTCATTACTGATTTTCCAGTGCCTAGAAATGAGCTTGTCACCTAGTAGGGGCTCCATCAATATTTGAGGGAAGAAAGATGCTATTATTGTGTGCTACTGAGTTAATTTTGACGCAGAGTGACCCTATATGACAAAATCAAACTGTTCTATAGGGTTTCCTAGTCTATAATCTTTATTGGAACAGATCACTAGGTCTTTTCTCCCATGAAACTGCTGGTGGGTTTGAATCTCCAAGTTCTGATTAGCAGTCAAGTACTTAACCATTGTGGCACCAAGGTTCTGCTGAAGGAAGAAAGGATGAAAGGGAAGAAAGAATGGGAGGGAAGAAGGTTTAACACAAGTTAAGAACGTTGGAAATAACAAGAAGAGCTGAATATGGAGACAACAGAAGGAATTTTAGATAAAATGAGAATGGATCCTTTGAATTGTAGTGGTGCTAATGTTGAACATTCTGTAATTTATCCAAGATAGTTCATCAGACCAGAGTAGGTGCAAGCAGACAGAAAGGTGGATGAGTCCAGCATGGGGAACTGACCAGCAGAACAAGGGAGTTGAAGACATGGATAAGAATGTAGTTCAAGTGATAGACCATGGTTCCTAGACTTCATAGGGAAGGAAATGAAGAAAAGTGAAGGCTGGTGGAAATGGAGGAAAAAGAGCATTTGTGATAACAACTGTATGAAAAGCTTAAAGGACAGGAAGGTGTTACCTGAGTGTGGTATGTTCACTTTTTACACTGGGAATTGTTTGGGGTGACTGTGAGGTTCAGGTTATGGCCAGACAAATCTAAGGCCAATCCTCTCATTTAAAATGTAACAGCTGAACCTCATGGAGCACCTGCTTGTGTTAAGCTCTGGGACAAGTACATTTTTTACATATCCTATCTTTTACACCCATTTTCAGAATTGACTCACAGCTGTTAACCTCAGTTAACCCCCACAGAATCCCTTGGAAGTCCTCAAATTATTCCTATTTTAAGGAAAGAGACTTTAAAGACTGTTGTTGTTACATGCCGTCGAGTTGGACCCAACTCATAGCGACCCCTCCTTGGGTTTCCGAGGCGGTATCACTATGGAAGTAGATTGCCCAACCTTCCTTCCAAGGACACTTTGAAGACTAGAAGAGTTAAATAACCAGATTTCTATCCCTTCTACCCCTTAACCTTCACTGTACTGCCTGAGTAGGGATCAAGAGAGAAAAGGAGAGAGCCAGAAGGAGCATGATTCACTCAAAATGAGGGAACCAGAACTTAAATTCTGTCTTCAGACCCTCAAGGAAGTGCATCCATGCATTCAGTAAAGTATTTCTCCAGTATTTGGCACATAATAACTGCTCACCACCTGGGATGGTAACTAGCCTCCTAGATGGTCCCAATGGTCCCTGCCTCCTGGCATTCACACCCTTCTACAGTACCTTCTCCCATTGTACCAGGATTAGTTTGTGTGACCAATAGGAAATGGCAGAAGTGATAATAAATTACTTCTGAGATTAAGTTCTAAAAGACACCATGGCTTCTGTCTTGGGCTATCTCCCTCTTTCTCTAGGGTTACTCCTTCTTACAGAAGCCAGCTGCCATGCTGTGAAGACACTCAATTGCCCTATGGAGAGGGCTACATGGCAAGGAACTGAGGTCTCCAGACAATATCCAGCAAGGAGCTGAGGCTTCTAGCCAATAGCCAGAGAGAAGTTGAGGCCTCCAGCCAATGAGACCCACCAAGGAACACACAGTGAGCATGAAAGCAGATCCTCCCCACCTCAAGTCTTCAGTGGACTGCAAGCCCCAGTCATCAAGAAACTGTGAGCCAGAACCAACCAACTAAGACCTCCCAGATTCCTGACCCTCAGAAACTGTGAGATGATAAATTCTTGCTTGTTTTTTTTAAGCTGGAACGTATTGAGCTAATTTGTTATGCAACAATAGGTAATGCACTGGTAGTTGTTCTTAGTTTTCAAGACAAGGCCATTTCTGAGGCTCCCTGATCCTCAGCCTCATGAGTTTTGTTTCAAGAAGCAGATAATAAAAGGATGTATCCTTAAAACTCTGAATGTCCCCGACATTAGGCCTTTTGGTTAAGAGTGGGCTCTAGAGCCAGTCTGCCCACATCTGTAATCCAGCTCCAAGTGCATGACTTTGGGCAAGATACTTAAACTTTCTGAGATAGTCTCCCCTTCTGTAAAATCAGGATAATATTAGCACCCATCTCAAAGCTTTGTGTGAAAATAAAATAGGAAATTGACTAGTACAAACATATTAAAGCCCACACATAAGTACTAGGTCAGTATTAGCTATTATTGTTAGAATTTAGTACAATTAAAGCTGAGTAAGATTTTCAAAAGAATGTCTTTTACCTCAAGTGTGCATTTGAAGGCTAAACAGATATTTGAAATAAGATGAATAAATCTGCCAAAACTTTGACCTGCAAAGTGTGGAGACGAACATTGATTGTAGAAGGCATGGAAAATCATCCTTAATGGTGAGTGCCCTCATCTCACCCAAAGGTGTACCTCTGACATCAGGCTTGGATTCCAGCAGGTGGCTGACTTCCAGGGCCTGCACATTTCATCTGAGCTGGACTCCTCCAGTCATAAAAGAAGTGAGTCAATGGCTGAGTCACTGCTTGGCATGTAACAGAGGTTGAATGGGGAAAGGCATTGAACTCCTAAGCGAGGCCTTGTCAGGAAAGGCCACAACCATTGCATCTGTCTCTGGAGGTGTCTGACTGCTCCAAAGCTGCCTCGGTTTCAGGGGAGTGCAGCAGATGGTGGGACACTGAGAGGAAATCCGTCCTGAGTTGAAAGGAATCTGAGTTTGGAGCTTCTTCCCAAACTCCAGTGGGAAGAACAAGGCCTTCAGAGTCAAGAGAGACTCCAGCCCCAGTTCAAACACACACTAGCTATATGTCCTTGGGCAAGTCACTTTACACATTTGGGCCTCAGTTTCTTTACTGTAAAATGGTGCAACTTGATGCCTAACTGGCAGAATTTTGTGAGGCTAAAATGAGATCACACATGTAAAGCAAGGTCTCAGCACACAGTAAGCTCTCAATAAATGATAGCTGGACACCTCCATGGGGGCAGTAAAAATGTCTTTCTAATGTTACTCTGGGGATCAAACAAGGTAACAGAAATAGAGCCTCACACATCCATGCCAACACATAGTAGCTTCTCAACAAGATGAATTCTACTTTTTCTAGTAACTCCTAAAATCTTTCCTCTTCCTGAGACTTTCCCCAGATTAATCAGAGGAAAGATAAATTCCTCTAAGATTTCTTGTCCAAACTTGAAGACCCTTTGACATTAGTGGGGTAGAGACTGGCAAGCAGTTTGCCAAATCTATTCCCCCTTCTTTATGGGTGCATAGTTGGAGCACACTTCTCAGCTCCTTTGCAGTTATATGTGGCCAATTATATGGGACCGAATTCCAGGCATAGGAATGTGGACAGAAGTGATGTGAGCCACATCAGTGCCTGGCCCATGAAAATCCCCCTCACCTGCTCCTCCTCATTCTTTCCTCCATCCTCTGGCTGGATGCAGAAGACTCCAAGGCCCTGAGGAAGAGCAAAACCACAAGATGGAAAGAATCTGGGTCCCTGAACCACACTGTGAATCACTACCCTACCAAGAAGACCCTCATTGAACCCTTACATGAGCAACAAAATAAACTTGTAGGAAGGTTGGGCAATCTACTTCCATAGTGATAGTGCCTCAGAAACCCAAGGAGGGGTCACTATGAGTTGGGTCTGACTCGAGGACAAATAACAACAACAACTACAACAGTGTTAAATTAGGGGTCTCTGGGTGGTACAAGCAGCTAAGTCCTCGACTGTTAGTTGCAAGATTGCAGTTTGAACCCACCCAGAGGTCCCTCAGAAGACAAGCCAGGCAATATGCTTCTGAAAGGTCACACCCTTGGAAATGCTACGGAGCAGTTCCACTCTGTACGTGAGTCACATTGAGTCAGAATCAACTCGGCAGCAACTGACAAGAACAACAGTGTTGGCTACTGGGTTTGAGAGTTTGTTTCTTATCGCAGTTAGCATTACAGCCAGCATCTGGAGAATCCCCACTCCAAGTCCCCACTTACAAAGTGGGGGAAAAATGGCTAACATTGTTGTGGCTGACCCCAGGAAAACATGAGCTGAGGGTCAGATAGCCCATCTGCAAATCAGACCTTTGCTGGGTGGCCAGAAACAGTGATGAGCACTGTACATGCTTGGTAGCTAATCTTTTTTATAAAGTTTTAATAGTAGTCTGTGTGATTGAGACAAAACCCTGTTGCTATCTAGTCAATTCCAACTCATGGTGGCCCCCTGTGTTACAGAATAGAAGTGTCCCACAGGATATTCTTGGCTATAATCTTTACAAAAATGGATCACTAGGTCTTTTTCCTGTGGCACCACTGAATGAGTTTGAACAGCCAGACTTTTGGTTAATAGTTGAAAGCAAATGTGATCATTATTACTAAATCCATGTCCCTGAGTTGCACAAATGCTTTGCGCTTGTCAGCTAACCTAAAAGTTGGTGGGGTCGCTATGAGTCAAGTCTGACTCCAGGCAGTGAGTTTTTTATTTTTTTTTTTTTTTGGTAATGACACCACACAAGAAAGTTCTGGCAATCTGCTTCCATAGTGATTACAGCTAAGAAAACCTTACAGAGCAGTTCTGCCCTGTAACCCATGGGGTCACCATGAGTTGGAACAGATTTGATGGCAATGAGTTTGGTTTCTTTTATTACTAAACCCATCTTATTTACCATTGAGGATCAGTAGAATTAAGTAACTTTTTCTCATTTTCACAACATAGAACTAGTTCAGTGGAATGAGACACTGACAATTCCATTTTGTCAGAAGAGGGTACATGTTCTGGTAACCTAGTGCCACTCTGACAAGAATATACCACAAATGGGATGGCCTTCACAAGCAGGAGTTTATTCTTACAATTTGGAGCCTTTAAGACCAAGTTCAAAGTGCCAAGCTCTAGGGGCTGGGTGAAAACCCCTCAACCTTGGGGTCCAGCTCAGCCTCCTGCTCCCAGCCGACTGGAGCTACAGGCATTTCTTCACTCAGACAGTTGCTGGCTGCTGAGGCTGAGAAGCTGCAAGGTTGAAAAGTAAAAAGACAGTCCCGATGTTACCAAACCATATGGCAGGCCATTAACTTAAGTTCATTTTAAGTCCCAGCATCAGCAGAGCATAGCAGGCTGCTGAGCAATGGCACAGCTACATGCAGGGTCCAAGCATTCCTTAGTCTAGAGACCATTCCCAAGGCTTCTCCTTATATACAGGAAGCAGACCACATCCCAAAGGCAGCTACTCAGCTGCTTGTGGTAGATCCCACCATGGAGTTGATTGCCAGTCTCATCATGGGGAGTAACTGCCACCAGCTGCCCAGCCACTCAACCAGGCCCAGCCAAGTTGACACAAAAACATAACCACCACAGTACAGGAATAGATATTCCATGGGAATTCTGGAATTAAATGAGAATAGGTGGGTTCCTGGGTTCCTGGGCATAAGGAGAAGAGAAAAATGCCATTTCCAGATGGTAGGGAAAAACCAATGTCTGGACTTTGAAACATTTCCCCAGGTCTGTCCTGCCCTGTGTCACAGACCTGATGTAAACATTTCATTTGTCTCTTACCAAGTATCCACTTGAGGCATATTCAGTTTTGTGGGTTTGGAAGATTTTCCCTACTTCTTCAGCCAACCATTAAATGGCTGTCTTTTGACCTCTTAGTGCACTCCATTCATTTCTCTCTAGTTGAACCCAGGTGAGTTACTTAACCTCTCATCCACAGAGTAGAGATGATAATAGCATCAACTTCTTTGTATTTTTTGAAGATTAAATAACACAAAACATGCAAAACACTTGGCATATGTATTAGGAGTAAGTGTGAGTACGTCATAGGTGTATATCAGTCACTCTGACTGGCTATAGAGATAATATAAAATCCTTTGTTGTCAGGAGAATTGACCAAAATAACATATTTCCATTTAGCACAGCACCTTTCACTTAGGAAATATTCAATATATCTTGTTGTTGTTGTTGTTATGTGCTGTCGAATAGTCTTCGACTCATGGCAACCCCTCCTTGGGTTTCCAGGGCAGTATTTCTATGGAGATAGATTACCCAATCTTCCTTCTGAGGAGTGGCTGGTGGGTTTGAACCTCCAACCTTCTGGTTAACAGTCAAGTGCCTTCGGCACTATGCTACCAGAGCTCCCCGATATATTTTAGCTGGTGTTATTATTTCAAGTCACCCACCACTAAGACCTGGCATGAAGAAGTCCCTGGTTTGACTTTGACTAACCTAAAAGTTGGTGGTTCAAACCCACCCAGCAGCACTGTGGAAGAAAGATCTGGCCATCTGCTTCTGGAAAGATTATAGCCAAGAAAACCCTAGGGAGCAGTTCTACTCTCTAACACATGGGGTCTCCATGAGTGAGAATAAAGTTGGTGGCAGTAGACTTGTTTTTGTTTTTATTTGATTTGAGCCCTGGGTTTCCTAGCTTAGCAGCTTTTGTCTTTATATCAACAACATGGGGAAAATGATGCTCACTGTGGAATGACTTTTTTAAAGCATTGAATAGAATAAAGTATTTTAAAGTGTTCTGTAGATGGTAATAAAGTTCAAAAATTCTGGAATTAGAATTATTTGAAAGCATACCCTTCACACTTGTTACTAGGAAGCAGATTTGCTCTTATTGTTCTCTAACCTCAAACAATGCTTAGCACATAGTTGTTGTTGTTGTTATGTGCAGTAGGGTCAGACCTGACTCATAACAACCCCTCCTTGGGTTTCCGAGGCGGTATCACTGAGAAAGTAGGTTGCCTAACCTTCCTTCTGAGGAGTGGCTGGTGGGTTTGAACTGCCAGCCTTCTGGTTAGCACTCAAGTGTCTTACGTACTATGCTACCAGAGCTCCTTAGCACATAATAGGTACCCTCTACATGTTGACTAACTGAGTGAATAAACATACGTAAGAATGAATGGGTTAAATGTCTAGGACTATTCTGAGCTTCCAGAACTCAGGGTTTTTTTTGTCTTTTTTTTGTCTCTGCTGGAAATTTCTCTCAAAATAATTATGTTTGTAATCCACTATCCCAGGGCCTCAAGCTTGATTTTCAATAACAATGATAAGGACTTTCCAAATCTTTTCCGATAAGCATAACAATAATAATAATTGAATGCTTTACTTTCAAAATGTCTTTGCATCTATTATTGCATTTTATTCTGTCATCACCCTGTAAAAGTAAGAATTATTATTTTCATTTTGAAAATGGAAAAAAAAAAAAAAAAAAAATTGAGGTCGAGAAAGGAAATGCAATATCCCCAACTCTGCAAGCCAATGGCCTCAATGGAATTTCTAGAAGAAACTTGATTTCAGCTATTCTCCTTCCTCCTCAGAAATCAGGATGTCTTAGTTTCAGAATTTGGAAGACGCCTTCATTGTTGTTATCCCTCAGAGTTCATTCTAGGTCAGATATTTGCTTTACTCACTAAATAGCATCATCTTCTACACAAGTATCTAATCCAGAAATTTGGAAATTATCCTGTTCTTCCCTGTGTATCCTTCATGATTCTCCCCATCCCATACTCCATATGCTTATCCACTCTGGCAACATATGCACAAACCAATCACCATTTTCCCTCTGAAATATTTAGGACTTTCTTTTCTATCTCTACTAGGCCACTATTACTTCTCAACTGGATAACTTTAAAACCCCTGATTGATCACTTCACTCTTGGCTCAGCGATTTCAAAGATCAGGAGTATCTAGCTTCAGGCATAGCTTGCAGGTGCTTACTAGGAAGTGAGGTGATTTTCCATCTCTCAATTTCTTAATCTACTGTACTCTCTCAAAGCTGTTACAGTTAACTCTCTCTCACATGGTGGCAAGATTCTCTTCCCTGGAATCTTATACCTGCAAAACTCCATAATTTAGCTTTCATTGATTGTAAGTGGGTCATATGCTTATCTCTAAACCAATCACAGTGCTAGAGGAGTGGAGTGCTCTGATTGGTCAAGCCTATGCTACATGTCAGGAACCCTGGCCTTTCAGTGGTTAAGCTCTTGACTGCTAACTAAAAGGTCAACAGTTCAAAACCACCAGCCACTCCATGGTAGAAAGATGTGGCAGTCTGCTTCTGTAAAGATTGAAGCTTTGGAAACCCTATGAAGCAGTTCTACTCTGTCCTATAGAGTTGCTCTGAGTCAGAATTGACCTGACAGCAACAGGTTTGGATTTTTGGGTTTAGGTCACATGCTCACCCTTGGACCAGCAGAATATGACTGGTCCCACCCAAACCACAAGGCCTGATGTGAGCAGAGGGTGTTTTCCCCAAAAGAAAACTGGCTGTTACCAGAAGATATGAATAAATGGATGTTGACAGGCAAAAAATACAAATACCAAATGCAGTCTTACATAACCAGTGGTATGTTGGTAAACTGGCTGTCAGGAAAACAGATAATTATTAGTAGCATTTGACAATGTCACTGCTGTAAATAATCCTGCCATGGCTAACTTCAAACTACCAACACTTTAACAACCTCTTGCAAAATGCCCGAATATTTAACTATCAGTTGTCATGAGCCAGTGGCAGCCGGTTCCAGAGCACCACCACATCCTCCAAATGAAGAAGAAAAGGGCCCTGCAGAAAAGAGGTATTTGGAAGAGAAAAGGGATGTTTTTATCCTCTTTGTGTTTTGAATATTATTAAATAAAAGCCAAACTCCCATATAATCCTAACTCAAAAGCCATCCTTCTTTTTATCCCTAGAGCTAAAGGAGAAGCAGAAGATAGTTCCAGTGACCTCCAGGTAGTCAGCCCCATTCTTGAGATGCAGCAGAAAGCTCCTTGATGCAGTTACCCAAAATATCTCAGCAAAAGCACATATGGTCCAAGTTAAAGCTCCTCTTTCTACCTTAGAGTTTGTATTTAACATTATTATCAAAACTCCAATTCAAAAGAAATTCTGCCTCCTGTGAACATCTGTTGTCACTGATTAGAAACTACTTGGAACCAAGCCACTTTCCAACTTACCCAGTATTGACGGAAAACAGACACCATGGCCAAGATCTTCTATTGTTATTTACTTGCAATAAACTGGGAAGATGAGAGATCACCATAGTGACCAAAACTGGATAATGCAAATATGGAGGTCCCATTTCCCCCACAATAGCTCATTGACAAAATAAAATGTCCTCAGTTTTTAGAGTTATACAGATCTGAGTTCACAGCCCATCACTGTCATATTTTTAACTGAGTGGCCCAGAGCATGTATCTTAGCTCTTCCAAAACTGTTTTGTAATCTATACTCTGGAGACAGTAATTGTACCTACTTTCCAGAAAACTATGGTTGGTGAAGACATATGTCAAGACTTTAGCATTGAGCTTAGGTCTCTCAATTGATAAGCTCCCAATAAATAGTAACAAAAATTTTAAATTCATTTCAAATCTCCATCCCATTGCCATCAAGTCAATTCCAACTCATAGCAACCCTATAGGACAGTTCAGAACTTTCCCATAGAATTTCCAAGGTTGCAAACCTTTACAGACACAAACTACTACATCTTTTTCCTGGAGAGTGGTTTGTTTGTTTGAACCACTGACCTTTTAGTTAGCAGCTGTGTGATAACCACTGTGCCACCAGGGCTCTTTTAAATTTCTACATTGCTCCCTAATTTAAAATGCCCCATGTGAAGTCTTAAAAGCTTTCCAGTGGCTATTTAAGACACAACTATTTGTGTCTTCTCATCTGGAGCAAAGAAGAGTAAAGAAAATCAACAACATATGGACATAAAAATCAAAGATATAATCCAAGAGACTAATGGACCACAGGAACCTCAACCTTCATGACCCTGAGACCAGAAGACTTTCTTGGTGCCTGGCTACCAATGCCAACCACTTGGAAAGGGATCAAAATTGGAGATCCTGGATATAGTGGGAGGAAAACTGTGGAACAAAATTCAAAAACACAAAAATTACCAGAATTATTAATAGGATAGAGACTGGTAAAACCCCTGAGACTATGGTCCTGAGGTATCCTTCCAGCCTGAAACTGGACTCACTTCCTTGGATTAGCTCTCAACTAAAGAGTAGAACACATATCCGAGGGAGATCCACCTCTTAGAACAATCATCCATGAGAGATCAGAAGGACAGCATTTGCATAGAGGGAAAGCTAGACAGACAGAAATGCATAAGTAAGGACACAAGGAAGGGTAGTCACAGGGAGGAGATGGGAGAACTGTTTATTGTTGGGACTGTAATTAGTGCCATGAAAAAAAAAAAAGAGTACTTTACTCTTAAGAGTAAAATGAATCTGCTTTGTAAATTTATACCCAAATCACAATTAAACAAACAAATAAATAAAATGCACCATGTGAAATAGGAGCTCTGGTAGCATAGTGCCTATGGCACTTGACTGCTAACCAGAAGGTTGGCGGTTCAAATCCACCAGCCACTCCTTGGAAGGACGATTGGGCAATCCACTTCCGTAGAGATACTGCCTTGGAATCCCAAGAATAGGTTGCTATGATTTGGAGACAACTCAATAGCACATAACAACAACAACAACAAACCACTGAAGAGAAGAGTGGGGATTGTACAGGCTGTGTTTAAGGATTTATAGAAGAGGTTGTTTCACAGCCTGTTGCTTAGAGGGACATGGAACTTCAACTTAGTTGAAATGCTTCTTGCAGTCAGCATTTATCATTTATTGTCATTCCTAGGTGTTTCAGGACTCATAGAAGACATGGAAGATCAAGAAATATAGTGAACTGTGTGTGGACAAGGAGAAAACATCCCTGAGTCCCCAGGCTATCTCTGCTACTTTCTAACCAGGTGAACTTGGGCAGGGTTTTTGACTTAATGAGCCTTAATTTCTCCAACAGGAAAATATAATCTGAGAGTGCTATTTTGAAGAGGGGGTTCAAACCAGTTTGAACCAGTTCAATCATTGCCAACAAAGCAAGATTGGAACAGATCCAAATTTTCAAAAGTCTTAAAATTTGGGTGAAGTGGAACAATAGCTAGAAGGGTAAAAATTACAAGTTGCTGAGGCGGGGCAAGATGGCGGACTAGGCAGAAGGATTGCACAGACCCTCTTCAACAAAGAAAAGGGAAACCAATTAACACAGACACAGAAGATAA
>NW_006922057.1:1473715-1475862 GCF_000298275.1 Orycteropus afer afer | reverse complement strand
AAAAAAAAAAAAAAATTACAAGTTGAAGCCCTGGAGTTGTACATCAGAAAAGATGGAGTGAGCCCTTTCTGGAGCCTAATACAGAAGATTGGACTGTTATGTCACTATGAAGAGGGACACATATTCAAAGCAGTGCACTCAGCCACCACCATTTTAGAAATCAGTTGTTCCTGGAAGCCTTTATCAACATCATCATTACCATCAGTAATATCATTATTGTAGTTCCCATTGTAGTTATTGTTGTTTCCAACTCTGCCAATCAAGAGATTTGGTTGCTATGCAACACACTCACTGCCTTTGTTTTCAAGAGAGAAATTAAGTTTCTAGCAGAGGGAAGTACAAAATGCTGGAGTTTGTGTACATGGAGGCAGGCTGCAGTAAGCCAGCCCCAGGACCAGCGGAAGGCAGGAGCAAACTCCTGTGTGTGGAGGCAGGCTGGGGTAAGCTAGCACTGGAGTAGCAGAAGGTGGGTGCTTGCACCCCAGGGGCAGGCTGGGTAAGTGAGCAGGGCAGGGAAGACAAGGAAATGAGCAGAGAAGTTTGAAACAGCTTAGAGAGACAAACTTGTCTGTCAGTTGTCATACTGTGACAACTGTGAAGCTAGAGGCTATGCCACCAGTGTTTGAAATGCCAGCAGGGTCACCCATGGTGGACAGGTTTCAGTGGAGCTTCCAGACTAAGACAGACTCAGAAGAAGGAAGAGGCCATCCACTTCTCAAAGAATTGGAGAGTGAAAACCTTATGAATAACAGTGAAACACTATCTAATGTATTACTGGAAAACTTTATGAATAACCCTGAAACATTGTCTGATATAGTGCCAGAAGATGAGCCCCTCAGGTCAGAAGACACTCAGAATTTGACTGGAGAAAAGCTGTCTCCTCAGAGTAGAGCTGGCCTTAGTGACGTGGATAGAGTAAAGCTTTCGGATTCTCCATTTGCTGACATGACACATCTCAAGATGAGAAGAAACAGCTGCAAACATCCATTAGTAATTGGAACACGGAATGTATGAAGTATGAATCTAGGAACATTGGAAGTTGTCACAAATGAAATGGAATGCATAAAGATTGATAGCTTAGGCATTAGTGAATTGAAATGGACTGGTTTGGGCCATTTTGAATCAGGTGATCATATGATTTACTATGCCAGGAATGACAAATTAAAGAGGAACGGTGTGGCATTCATTGTCACAAAAAGTGTTTCAAGATTTGTCCTGGGGTACAATGCTGTCAGTGATAAGATAATATTCATATACCTACAAGGAAGACCAGTTAATACTACTATTATTCAAATTTATGCACCAACCACCAAAGCCAAAAATGAGGAAATTGAAGATTTTTATCAACTGATGCAATCTGAAATTGATCAAATATGCAATCAAGATGTGTTGATTATCACTGGGGATTGGAATGCAAAAGTTGGAAACAAAGAAGAATCACTGGTAGTTGGAAAATATGGCCTTAGTAATAGAAATGATGCTGGAGATCACATGATAGAATTTTGCAGCACAAACAACTTATTCATTGCAAACACCTTTTTTTAACAACACAAACAGCAGCTATACATGTAGACTTCACCAGATGGAGTACACAGAAGTTACATTGACTACATCTGTGGAAACAGGTGATGGAGAAGCTCAATATCTTCAGCCAAACCAAGGCCAGAAGCTGACTATGGAACAGACCATCAACTGCTCATATGAAGTTGGAGCTGAACACAATTAAAACAAGTACACAAGGGCCAAAATATGACCTTGATTATATTCCTGCTGAATTTAGAGGCCATTTAAAGAATAGGTTTGATGCATTGAACACCAATGACTGAAAACCAGAGGAAACATGGGATAACATCAAGAATGTCATCCGTGAAGATAGCAAAAGGTCATTAAAAAGACAGGAAAGGAGGAAAAGACCAAAATGGATATCAGAAAACACTCCACAATTTGCCCTTGAATGGAAAGTAGCTAAAGCAAATGGAAGAATCAACAGGTTAAAAGAGTTGAACAGGAGATTTCAAAGAGCAGATCAAGAAGAGAAAGTCAGTTATTATAATGAAATGTGCAAAGACCAGGAGTTAGAAAACGAAAAGGGAAGAACCTGCTTGACATTTCTCAAGCTGAAAGAACTGAGGAAAAAATTTAAGCCT
>NW_006922057.1:1459223-1473615 GCF_000298275.1 Orycteropus afer afer | reverse complement strand
AAAAAAAAAAAAAAAAAAAAGACAGATAGAATACACATAGTCACTATACCAAAAAGAATTGGTAAATGATCATCCATTTCAGGGGGTCGCATATGATCAAGAGCCAATGGTATTGAAGGAAGAAGTCAAAGCTGTACTAAAGGAATTGGCAAACAACAGGGCTCTGGGAATTGACAGAATATCATGTTTCAACAAATGGAGGCCACACCAGAAGCACTCACTCGGCTATGCCAAGAGGTTTGAAAGACAGCTACCTGACCAACGACTGGAAGAAATCCATATGTGTACCCATTCCAAAGAAAGGTGATCCCACAGAATGTGGAAATTATCGAACAATATCATTAGTATCACACGCAAGTAAAATCTTACTGTAGATAATTCAAAAATGGTTGAAGCAGTATACTGACAGACAGCTTCCAGAAATGCTTCCAAAAAGCTGGATTCTGAAGGGGATGTGGAGCAAGGGGTATCATAGCTGATATCAGATGGATCTTGGCTGAAACAAAGAATACCAGAAAGATGTTTACTTTTGTTTTATTGACTATACAAAGGCATTTGATTGTGTGGATCATAGCAAATTGTGGATAACATTGAGAAGAATGGGAATTCCAGAACACTTGGTTGTACTCGTGAGAAACCTCTTTGTAGACCAGGAGACTGTTATTCAAACAGAACAAGGGGATAAGGCATGGTTTAAAATCTGGAAGGGTGTGTGTCAGGGTTGTATCCTTTCATGATACTTATTCAATCTGTATGCTGAGCAAATAATCTGAGAAGCTGGACTATATAAAGAAGAACCTGGCTTTGAGATTGGATGAAGGTTCATTAACAACCTGAGTTATGCTGATAACACAACTTTGCTTGCTGAAAATGAGGATCACTTGGAGCACTTACTGATGAAAATTAAAGATGGTAGTCTGCAGTACAGATCACACCTCAATTTAAGAAAACAAAGATCCTCACAACTGGACCAATAAGTAGCATCACGATGAATGGAGAAAAGATTGAAGTTGTCAAAGATTTCATATTACTTGGTTCTACAATCAACACCAATGGAAGCAGCAGTCAGGACATCAAAAGACATATTGCATTGGGCAAATCTGCTTCAAAAGACCTCTTTAAAGTACTAAAGAGCAAAGATGTCTCATTGAAGGCTAAGATGTGCCTAATCCAAGCCATGGTATTTTCACCCACAGCCACTCCTTAGAAGGAAGGTTGGGCAATCTACTTCCATAGTGATACTGCCTCAGAAACCCAAGGAGCGGTCACTGAGTCAGGTTTGACTCCACAGCAGGGAGTTTGGTTTTTTGGTCATATGCATGTGAGAGCTGGACAATGAATAAGGAAGACTGATGGGAAAGTTGATTCTTTTGAGTTGTGGTGTTGGCAAAGAATGCTGAAAGTGCCATGGACTGATAAAAGAACTAATAAATCTGTACTGGAAGAAGTGCAGCCAGAGTGCTACTTGGAAGCGAGAATGGCCAAACTTCATTTCACCTACTTTGTGATCATGTTGTCAGAAGACTCCATTCTCTGGAGAGGAATATCAATAAAAGAAGGGAATGCCCTAAACAAGATGGATAGATACGGTGGCTACAGAGAAGGTTCAGGTATAGTAGGGATCGTGAGGCTGGCACAGGACTGGGCAGTTGTTCTGGTTACCTAGTACCACTCTGAAAAGAAATATACCACAAATGGGATGGCCTTAACAAATAGCAGTTTATTCTTACAATTCGGAGGCTTTAAGTCCAAGTTCAAAGTGCCAGGCTCTAGGGGCTGGGTAAAAGCCCCTCAACCTTGGGGTCCAGCTCTGCCTCCTGCTCCCAGCCCACTGGAGCTAGAGGCGTTTCTTTGCTCAGACAGCTGCTGGCTGCTGAGGCTGAGAAGCCTCAAGTTTGGCAAGTAAAAAGGCACAGTCCCGATGTTACCAAACCACACGGCAGGCCATTACTTAAGTCCATTGTAAGTCCCAGTGTTGGCAGAGCATAGCAGGCTGCAGAGCAACGACACAGCTACATGCAGGGTCCAAGCGTGCCATAGGCTAGAGACCATTCCCTCAGGCTTCTCCTTATATACAGGAAGCAGACACATACACAAAGGCAGCTACCCAGCTGCTTGTGGTAGATCCCACCATGGAGTTGATAGCCAGTCTCCTCATGGGGATTAACTACCACCAGATGCCCAGCCACTCAACCAGGCCCAGCCAAGTTGACACACAAACCAAACTACCACAGCAGTGTTTGGTTCTCTTGTTCGTAGGGTTGCTATGAGTAGGAGATGATTCGACAGCACATAACAACAGCAAGGTGTCAATGCCTAATTTTCCCATTCCAGTTACCGTTCCAGTTCACCTATGTTTTACAATTTGGATTCGCTCTACTTTCACTCCTTCAGCCATGACTGAACTAGGAAGAACCCTGGTTCAAAGGCCTGCTTTGAATATTTGATAAGATATTTCATGCAAAGTGTCTGGTACCTAGTTAAGAATATTGTTAGAACCCTTCTCCTGCCCACAGATGGAGATCTGATTTTCTGGTAGAGAAAATAAGTCACATAGAGAAGAAACAGCTACCATTTGTCTGGCATGCTTTATTCATATGTTAATTTTGACAACAAGAAGGGGCTCTGATGGTGCAATGGTGAAGTGGTCAGCTGTTAACCTAAAGGTCAGCTGTTGGAACCAACCAGCCACTCCACAAGAGAATTGCATGGCAGTCTGCTTCCTTAAAGATTACACCTTTAGAAACCCCATGGGGCAGTTCTACTATGTCCTATAGTGTCTCCAAGATTTGCAGTCCAGTTGACAGCAAAGTGTTCAGGAAAGGAAGAAATGTCATTTCCTTCCTCCCAGGAGAAAGCCTCAGGGCAAAGGGGCTTTGATGAAGAAACTTGGTCCCAGTAAGCTGAAGGGTGGAGTTTGGGCTGCAGAAAATGAGAGGGATCCTAAAACTGGGAACATCTGTGTGGAGAGGTAGTCTTTCTTATGAGAGGAAGAGCACTGGGCCCCATTCTCACGCAGCCTTCAGGAGGTAAAACCTTACCTCAGCCCTGAGAACAAATATGAAGGTCCTTTTCCATGGGTAAGTGGGCAGAGCAGGGGAGCCCTGAGAAGGGCATAACTAATTCTGGGGCAGAGAAGCAGCAACTACCCCTCACCCTGAGGGTGGAGACCCAATAGTTTACTGAGGTAGTTGCAAAAGAAACCATAATGATATAGACCTCTAGATGCCAAGGATGAGCCCTTCCTCAGTCTTCTAACAAACCAAGTGGGAAGTAGGTCCAAGCCCCATCAACTGAGCAGTTTGCCTGGAAGATCAGTTTAATTAGATTCAGAAAAACATTTTTTAAATATTATTTGTTGAACCTGAGTGTCACTGGGTAAATTCAAAAAACCAGAGTTTATATTCACTCATACTCAGTCTGTAAACATAAATTGAGAACTGTTAAACACCTGTCACATATTCTTTCCCTGAACCCTCCAAACCATCCTATGAGGTTGTTGTTAGTTGCTGTAAGTCAATTCCAACTTATGGTGTCCCATGTGTGCAGAGTAGAACTGCTTCCTAGAGTTTTCAAGGCTGTGACCTCTGGTTAGCAGATCACCAGGCCTGTCTTCTGATGCACCTCTGGGTGGCTTTGAACCACCAACTTTTAGTAGTCAAGCATTTAACCATTTGTGCCACCCACTCTATGAGATAAACTAAAAAACCAAACTCAGTGCCATTGAGTCAGATCTGACTCATAGTGACCCCTCCTTGGGTTTCTGAGGCAGTATCACTACAGAAATAGATTGCCCAGTCTTCCTTCTGACTGGACATCTCTATTTGACAGAGGAGGAAACTGAGGCTAGGGAAGTGGAAACAACTTGTTTATGGCCACAATTATAGAGGAATTATTCAATAATAATCATGACACTAAATACAGTACCTGGCATGAAGTAGGTATTTATTACATATTTATTGAATTGATGACTAAATAGATTGATAAATTCTCAATAAAGAGCTATTGAAATAGCAAAACTGAGTACCAATAAACTTACTCGTGCTGAGACAGTTCTATCACTCTCTAACTCATCCAATCCCCATTACAATGTGTTCTGATTACCTGGTGCTGCTCTGACAAGAAATATACCACAAATGGGATGGCCTTAACAAATAGGGGTTTATTCTTACAATTTGGAGGCTTTGAGTCCAAGTTCAAAGTGCCAGGCTCTAGGGGCTAGGTAAAAGCCCCTCAACCTTGGGGTCCAGCTCTGCCTCCTGCTCCCGGCCCACTAGAGCTAGAGGTATTTCTTCACTCAGACAGCGGCTGGCTCCTGAGGCTGAGAAACCCCAAGGTTGGCAAGTAAAAAGGCACAGTCCCCATGTTACCAAACCACAAGGCAGGCCATTAACTTAAGTCATTCACTTAAGTATGTCCCAAGGTTGGTAGAGCATGGCAGGCTGCTGAGCAACAACATGGCTACATGCAGGGTCCAGGCATGCCATAAGCTAGAGACCATTCCCAAGGCTTTTCCTTATATATAAGAAGCAGATCACATCCCAAAGGCAGCTACTCAGCTGCTTGTGGTAGATGCCACCATGGAGCTGATTGCCAGTCTCATCATGGGGAATAACTACCACCAGCTGCCCAGCCACTCAACCAGGCCCAGCCAAGTTGACACACAAACATAACTACCACACAATCCTAAGAAAAAAATATTAGTTTGTCCCAATTTTATAGATGAGCAAACTGAGGCCAGAAAGATCCAGGCATTTGCTCTCAACCAAACATCTCTAGACGTCTAGCTCATAGTACCACACTATCCAGTACATTGTGAAAGTTGCTTTACCTCTTTGAATCTCAGTACTGACATCTGTAAAATGAGGGTAAGGAGAGATGAGTCTATGTGGAAGGTGCTTGATACGCAGATAGCTGTCCTGATTCTTTTACGGACTCCTGCCTGCCTTTCTTTTTACTCAAATTTGAGCTGTTGGATCTCTAGCTACATGGGTTCAGAGACCAGGATTCCCTTTGAACAGTGTTTCTCATGTTTTAATGTACACAGGACCCTTTGAACAGCACTTCTCATGTTTTAATGTACACAGGACACCTGAGGACACCTGAGGACACTTTCACAAGTACCACACCATCCAGTACATTGATAGGATACAGAGTGAAGGAGCACTTCTTAGAATTTGCAGCAGAGCCTCGTTTTTCTCTTTCCAAGATTGGGAAATTGTATCATGTGAAAGTTATGAGCATGGGCTCAAGGGAGAGATAAACTCAGGTTTGCTCTACCACTAGCTTGGGCAAGTAACTTAGCCCTTCTGAGACCCAGTAAAATGGAGATGGTAATAAATTGTTGAAAAGATCAAATGAAATATAGCCATATAGCTCTTATCACAGTGCTTAACACCTAGTAGAATGGCAATAAATGGTAACAATCATAATAATAGCAACAATAACTACAATGATAGCTGTATTACTGATACTGATGGTAATGATGATGATGATAAAAGAAGCTTCCAGGAACAAGTGATTTCTAACATGGATTCTAAAGACAAGGAGGAACATCAAAGTCAGAACACAGAATATTCCCTAGATTGGAGGCTGGGTACAGGAGCACATCAAAAAACAGACAAAACCTTGAGGCCCACAATTTACCAGGGTACCTCCTAGGCACTGAGCAAGGAGAGAAATCCCCCAGATGGGTACCCACAAAAGGGGCAGCACTTGATAACACAGCAGACCCCCTCCATCCATTTTTGAGCAGGGCTGAGTTGTTGACCCAGATGACTTCCCTCCAGGACATCAGATGACACATGCCTCTCTCAAATCACCACAAGATTGAATTTTGAGCCACATCCTCCAGACACATCCATTTGGGCAGAGGTGCTATTTGCAGGCACCAATCAGAAATGGCATTTGAAATGCAATTCTCCTTATTGAAATAACCCCCTCTCTGTGCTGGCCGAGAGCCTTCGCACACCCAGACAAACATGGTTTGTCTGAAAGGTTAGGCTTGCCAAAAGCAGTTGAGCAGAAACCCACATTCAGAGAACAATTTGCTGCTCATAGGAGCCATCACTCAGAGGTGCACTGACTGCCCTCCAAGAATCAGGCCAACACTGGTGGTTTCTGTGTTGCTCTGCCTGGATTGGATGACCTTGAGGCGTGAGGTCTCTGAAGATTTGGAGCCTCCCAGTAATTTCTGCTCCCCATCCAGTGGGGGCTAGAAATCAGAGAAGCCTGAACAGGAAGCAAAAAGCCAAAAGGAGACAGAGTCTCTTCCCTCTTCTGTGCCTTCCACCAACAGAACTTTTACTTAATATATTCCCTATAGGCCTTGCTACTCACAGTGTGGCGCATGGCCCAGCAACATCAGCATCAGCTAGGAGAATGTTAGAAATGCAGAACCTCAGGCCCCACCCTAGACCTGCTGAAACATATTCTCCATTTTAAAAAGGTCCTCAGGTGTCCTCAGGTGTCCTGTGTACATTAAAACATGAGAAACGCTGTTCAAAGGGAATCATGGTCTCTGAACCCGTGTAGCTAGAGAGCCAACAGCTCAAATTTAAGTAAAAAGAAAGGCAGTCAGATGTCCTTAAAAGAATCAGGACCGCTATCTGCACATCAAGCACCTTCCACATAGCCTCTCATCTCTCCTTACCCTCATTTTACAGATGTCAGTACTGAGATTCAAAGAGGTAAAGCAACTTTCACAAGATCACCCAGCTAGTTAGTGACAGAGTAGAAAAGTGAGCTCATGCTTGGCTTGGGCCAATTTTAGCTCATTCTCAATGACTTAAGATATGGTTCACCTTAGTGAACCACAGAGCACAGGGCCACCAGGCTTCATTATCAAGTTGTTGTTGTTGTTGTTGTGTGCTATCAAGTCATATCCAACTCATAACGACTCCTCCTTGGGTTTCCGAGGCAGTATCACTACAGAAGTAGATTGCCCCACCTTCCTTCTGAGGAGGGTTTGAACCGCCAGCCTTCTGGTTAGCAGTCAAGTGCCTTAGGCACTATGCTACCAGAGCTCCTTCATTATCAAGTAGGAAGGTAGAAGCACTTTTGGATAGAGGACAAGCAATATCAGCCACTTCTGGACTAGACGAGTAGAGCTTTTCTACAGAACCCTGAAGTTCAAGAAACCATAGCTGTGTCTCCCCTGAGGGTAGGCAGTCATTGCCTAAGAGAAGGGAGGATCTAGAGCAGGGAACCACCCTCTTCTAGTTCTAGGAGACTTGAGTGTTAGTTCTGACCTGCCACTAGTCCTTAAAATAGCATTAAAAAGGAAGACAAGTAGCCATGCTGGGTACTTCAACGATACGATTTAATTTCTTCAAACAGGCTCTGTCACTGTTCTCATTATATGGATGAGTAAACTGAGGTTTGTAGAGGTGATATCAATTGCCCAAAGGAATCTGGGATTCAGATCCAGAATTGTCTGACTACAGAGAACCCATGCCTTTTTTTTACAACATGACATACAAGATGATAAAGTCCTAGACTAAGAGAGTGGCAAAAAGAATGAGAAAGAGATAAAGAGAGAAGACCTCGCAGAAGGATAATCTACCAGCTTGTGTTATTCTTTGGATGGAGAAGCAAAGACAATGTGAAAGGTCCCACTGAAGTTTTAAGTTGACCACAGTTAACCACACACAATTTACTCTTTGTCCTTATTGGAATATTAAAATGTTTTGAGATCAATTCTCAAGTGTTCAGGTAAGCTGTTGACCTGTTTAATCACAGGACATCCTCTTCCACCAGGTCCTTTTCCCCAAGGCTTGCAGTCATTTCCAGAAGGGCAAGAGGCAAGAGCACAAATCACACCCCCAAAATAAAATACTCCAAATGCCAAATACTCCTTGTCCATGCAGAAAGCATGACCGTGACATCCTGCAACATCCTCATCCACTGGAGAGGCCTGGAACCCCCACTAGCTGCTGCCAGTGCTCAGCTGATATGGATACACACACCTTCCTCTTCCCAACACCCTCAGTCCTCTTTCGAGGAATTGGCCATCCATAAAGAAAAGGAGTGTTTCCTCCCATTTCAACCCCTAACCCCCTCCAAAGTTGGGAAATCTTTGACCTCAATATTTTATATTTTTTTCACTACTATGACTAATGACCAAGCTATGGTTCTGTTTAGTCTCCTATCCCACAGCTAACGTGAACGATCCCCAAATTTTAGGTTTTAAAGAATTGTGTTTAAAGGACTTTTCTCTAAGCATATGAGGGTATTTGCTCAGCCTAATTCCCCATTGAAAAGCAAATCCAGCATAAATGCTCACGTTTCCTCTCCTAAGGGGCCCAATAAAGGCTGATGCATCTACAGAAACAAAGAATCTTGGTTGTAAGAAGCTATGGGTATGGCCTCCGAATCGCTTTCCTCACATTCACTGTTGCTTAATTCAAATCTCTCCTCCACACAACTACTGGTGAGATCTAAAAATCCAAAGCTGAGTAAGTCATTTTCCTATTTGAAACTCTTCAATGGCTGCTCACTACACTTAGGATACAACTCAAACCCCTTAAAATGGCCTGCGAGGTTTTACATGACTAGGGCCCTACTTACTTCTTACAATTCCTGTGCCTCTGTGCTCCCTACTCTATATATCAGTACCACTCTTAGATCTGGACAAGAGCCCCCACACTGGAACCTCAAAATTTAGAAGATTCCCACATATCACAAAGAGCTACAAAACAGAGTTGAAAACTCTTAAATAAGAGACAAGACAAATTAATTAACTTGTTGCATCCTTTTCCTGAGATAAGGTGAAATGTACTATACTCTTACAAATGAAGCTTTGTTTTCTAGTACCTACGTTTTTACACAAATAACACACGTGCTATATATTTTTTGCCAACCATGCCCTGCCCCTGTGAAGTACTTTTGCAAGCGCACTATACTATTTTTTTTTTTTTACAAATTTGTGTATATGTAGATCTAGAGTCTACTCATGACAAGCATGAAGAGTTCTTGACATTGTTTTGATTCTTTACATTGACAAGCCAGATATTGAATGATAAAATCATTTAATGAGATTAAAGTTAAATTTTAAAAACTGAAAGAAAAGTCAGATTTATTTAAATAATTATTATTTGAAGTTTGATATTGATTAATTTCTATTGTATTTTGCCTTTTAGCTTTAATAGATAATTAAAACTATTTAGGCACAAGGTACATGAGCCTCCATTTGTACCCTTGAGCCCTGAACATTTTAGTGTCAGAGCTGCTATACACTTGCAATCCCACTAGAATTCTTTGAGTTCCTCAAATGGATTGTCCACTTTCTTATCACAGGGCTTTTAAATATGCTGCTTCCTCATATGGAACATATCTGCCCCTAGCACTCTTCCTGGATGCTTCTCCTCACAGCTCATATGTTGCCTTAAACTTCTCATCTTTTAATAAGTCTTCTTTAATTCCCCTGACCAGGGTCGGTTCCCCGATCATGCATATCCGTTGCACCTTTCTTCTTTGTATTTACTTGTTTCATATCTGCCTTTCTCTGCAGACTATAAGTGTCTTTAAGGTAGGGATTATGTTTTCTTTGTTGTTGTTGTTGTTATTGTGATTTGGGTGAAAGTTTACAGAGCAAATTCATTTTCCATACAGCAGCTCACACACACTTTCTGTCATGACATTGACTGCAATTTCCCACAATGTAACAGCTCTCTTCTCACTTCTTCCCCATAGTTACCTCTTCCCTCCCAGGCACTCCTGCCCACCCCCACTTCCACCCCCAGCTGTCTCCTTGTGCATACTCTACCCTTCTGTTCTCCCATGATTGATCTCTCTAAGGAGTGTATCCACCTGATGTAAATGTTCAGCCCATGTGCTTGTCTAGTATTTGGCTGGAAGCCAGAGGAGTGAGTGCAATTCCAGACCTGGAGAGCAGGTAGGAACCATAGTCTCAGAGGTTTCACCAGACTCTATCAGCCCAGCAGGGCTCACATTGTCTTATTCACACATTTCTCTCCAGCACCTGGAACAGAGCCAGACACAGTCCCACCTCCATGGCTATCAAGTCAATTTTGACTGATAGTGACTCTATAGCACACAGTAGAACTGCCCCATAGGGTTTCCAATCCAATAATCTTTTTTTTTCTTTCAGGTTTTATTTTGTTTATTTACTTTTTATTGTAATTTGGGTGAAAATGTACAGAGCAAATTGGTTTCCCATTCAACAATTCATACACATTTTGTTTTGTGACAGTGATTGCAATCCCCACGATGTAATAATGTTCTTTTCCCACTTCCTCCATGTGTTTAACATTTCCTCTTCATCCTTCTTTCCTCTCCCTTCCTGCCTTCTGAGCCTTTTCCCTGGGCAAACACTGCCCTTTTGATCTCCTATGCTTTATTGTTCTAATGAGTGTATACTAGTGTTGTTGTTCACCTTATAGGCCAATGGTTTGGCTAAAAGTTGAGGTCAATTCCAGGGTTGAAGGGTGACTAAGGGCCATATCTTTGGGGGTTCCACCAGTCTCTATCAGACCAGTAAGCCTGATCTTTTTTATCATTTTGAGTTTTGTTCCACATTTTTCTCCCACTCTCTCTGGGACCTCCTATAGTGATCCTATTCAGAACGGTCAGCAGTGGTAGCCAGGCACAATCTAGTTCTGCTCTCAGGGTCATGGGGGCTGGGGTTCACGTGCTCCATTAGTCCTCTGGATTAATTGTTTCCTTGCATCTTTGATTTTTTTCATTCTTCCTTGCTCTGGATGTGAGGAGACCAATATTTGCACTTTAGATGGCCACTCACAAGCTTTTAAGACCATAGTTGCTACTCACCAAAATAGGGTGTAGAACAGTGCCTTTCTGGCCTATGTTTATGTGAACTGACCTCAGTGTCTCCTGAAACTATGATCTTGAGCCCCAACGCCCAATGAGTCATTCCCTCAAAGTGTTTGGTTGTGGCTGAAAAATTGTCATAATTTTGTCCCTTGTATGTTACACTATATTCATGAATACAGTTGCAGCACATACAAATACATATGTAGAAATACCCTCTGTCAAACCTATATATTTTCTTGGGTGAAGTCCCATTCACCTTCTCACCACTGCTCAGCTTGAATATCTATGTATTCACTCATAGATTATTGTTATTATTGTTACTGCAGGATTGTGTATGTAATAGTATTTACTTTTGTTGCTTTTAATTCTTATTCACCTCCCAGGGTCTTCTTTTACCTTAATTGTTTTGGGCTGATCATCCAAGTTAATATGTCTACCTGTACTTAATGGTTTATCTTCTTTTCCTCTCCTACACTTGATAACCTACAAAAAAGGATTATTTCTGTGCATAAACCTTTCCTTAACTTTTTACAGCAGTTGTCTTATACAATATCTGTCATTTTCTAATTGGCTAATTTCACTCGGCATAATGTCTTCTAGGTTCATCCTTATTATGAGGTGTTTCACAGATCCATCATTATTTTTCACCATTGTGTAATATTCCATTGTGTGTATGTACTATAGTTTATATATCCTTTCATCCATTGATGGGCACTTAGGTTGTTTCTATCTTTTTGCTATTGTGAATAATGTTGTGATGAACATGGGTGTGCATGTATCTGTTCATGTCACAACTCTTATTTCTCTAAGATATGTACCTAGTAGTGGGATTACTGGATCATATGGTATTTCTATTTCCAAGTATGGTATTTCTATTTTAAGGAAGCACCATACTGTTTTCCACAGTGGTTGTATAGCAGTACTACCAGCAGCGTGTGAGGGTCCCAAGCTTTCCACACTCTTGTCAGTATTTGTTGTTTTCTGTCTTATTGAACTTTGTTATTAATGCTATTTCATTGCTATTTTGACTTGCATCTCTTTAATGGCTAATGGTTGTGGAATTTCTTCATGTGTTTGTTAGCCACCTGAATGTATTTTTGATGAAGTTTCTGTTCATATCCTTTGTCTGTTTTTTAATTGTTTGTCTTTTTGTTGTTGAGGTGTTGAAGTTTTCCCTGAATTTTAGAGATTAGACCCTTGTCCATTATGTCCTTGCCAAAAACTTGTTTTCCAGTTCATGTGTTCTCTTTTTAGCCTTTTGGTGAAGTCTTTTGATCCACATAAATGTTTAATTTTTAGTAGATTCAAGTCATTTAGTTTGTCTTCTGGTGTTTGTGTTTTCAGCTGTGTTCAACAGTGTATTTATGACAAGTATTAGGGCCCCTAAGTTGGCCCCTATTTTTTCTTTGATGATCTTTATAGTTTTAAGTTTCACATTTAGGTCTTTGATCCATCTTGAGTTATGGCGTAAGATATGAATCCTATTTTATTTTGCTGCAAATGGATATCCATTTTGCCAGCACCATTTGTTAAAGAGACTATCTGTTCCCCATTTAATGGCTTTAGGTCCCTTGTCAAAGATCAGCTGTCCACAAGTGGAAGAATTTACTTCTGGGTTCTCAATTCTGTTCCATTCATCTATGTGTTTGTCATTGTACAAATACCAGGCTATTTTGACTATTGTGGTTTTGAGATTGAGAAGTATGAGGCCTCCTACTTTGTTCTTCTTCTTTGTTAGTGCTTTGCTTATCTGAGGTCGCTTTCCTTACCATATAAAATTGGTGACTAGTTTTTCCATCTCTTTAAAGAATGACGATGGAATCTGGATGGGATTACACTATAGCTGTAGATCACTTTGGGGAGTATTGACATTTTCACAATGTTAAGTCTTCCTATCAATCAGCATTGTATGTTTTTTCATTTATGTAGGTCTCTTTTGGTTTCTTGTATTAGTGGCTTGCTGTTTTCTTAGTATAGGTCTTTTGTGCTCCTGGTCAGATTAATTTCTAAGTACTTTATGTTTTGGTTGGTTATTTTAAATGGTATTGTTTTCCTGATTTCATTTTCAGAGTGCTCTTTTTCAGTGTAGAGGAATTCAACTGATTTTTGTGTGTTCTTCTTGGATCCTGCCTCTTTGCTGAATCCTAACATTAGTATCAGTAGATTTCTATTGAGTCTCTAGGTTTGTCTACATATAAGATTGTATCATCTGCAAATAGCAATAGTTTCACTTCTTCTTTGTCAATTTGCATACTTTTTATTTCCCTTTCTTTACTTATTACTTTGGCTAGGACTACCAATACAATTTTGAGTAGGAGTAGTGACATAGAGCATCCTGTTCTGGTTGCTGTTCACAAGGGGAATGTTTTCAGTCTCTCTCCATTGAGAATAATGTTGGTTGTTGGGCTTGTGTATATGCTCTTAATTATGTTAAGGAATGCTCTTCTTTTCATATTTTGCTGAGAATTTTTATGAGAATGGGTGTGATATTTGGTGAAATAATTCTTCTGCATCAACTGATATGACTGTGGGTTTTTTTTTTTTCCTTTATTTATGCAGTAGTTTGTTGATTCTTTTTCTAGTGTTGAACCATATTTGCACATTTGGTATGAATTCCACTTGATCATGATGTGTTTGTTATTTTTTCTTTTTTTTCTCTATGTTTTGGATTCTATTGGCTGGGATTTTTAAAGAATTTTTGCACCAATATTCATAAGGGATATTGGTCTATAATTTTCTTTTTTAGCACTGTCTTTGCCTGGTTTTGGTATCAGGGTTGTGCTTGCTTCATATAATGTGTTCCGGCGTACTCCATCTGTGTCTACATTGTAGAATAGTTTGAGTAGAACTGGTGTCAGCTTTTCTCTGAATGTTTGGTAGAATTCTCCAGTGAAGCTATCTGGGCCAGGATTTTTTTTTTTTTTAATGACCTGTTCAAATTCTTCTTTTGTGATGGATCTGTTCAAATTTTATATCTCACATTATAGTAGTTGGGTAGGTAGTGTTTCTAGAAATTTGTCCATTTTATCTAGGTTTTCAAATTTGTTGGAGTACAGTTCTTCATGCTATTGTTGTTGTTATGTGCCATTGAGTCCATTACAACTCAGAGCAATCCCATGTACAACAGAATGAAATGCTGCCCATTCCTGCACCATCCCCACAATCTTTGTTATGCTTGATCGGCTGAAGATTATCTTCAGCCAAATCTATCTTTGGTCTAGGGTATATTCCTGTTCACCTACCCCCCCCCCATCTTGATCTTGATTGTCATAGCCACTGGGTCAATAAATCTTGTTGAGGATTTCCCCCTTTTCCACTGACCATCTACCTTAACAAACATGATATCTTTCTCCAGGAACTGGTTCCTTCTGACAACATGACCAAAGTAGGTGAGATGAAGTCTGACCATTCTTACATCTGAAGAGCATTTCAGCTGACTTCTTCCAAGATAGATTTGTTCATTCTTCTGGCAGTCCATGGCATTTTCAATATTCTTCACTAACACCACAATACAAAAGCATCAGTTCTTCTTTTGTCTTCCTTATCCATTGTCCAGGTTTCACATGAATATGAAGAGCTTAAAAATACCAAGACATGG
>NW_006922057.1:1449119-1454173 GCF_000298275.1 Orycteropus afer afer | reverse complement strand
GGGAGCTGCTGCATTGTAAATTTTGTCAATGACATGAGACAAAGTATATGTGAACTGCTGTATGAAAAAAAAAAAAAACTTAGTGTGCTTGGGGTGCAAATTTACAAAGCAAATTTCTTTTACATTCAACAGTTCATGCACATTTGATTTCACTTCCTGATTACCAATCCCACAAAAAAATCTCCTCCCATCCCATCACTGTGACTACCCTCTCCCTGTCCCCTTCTTAACTATGCACTCCTGTCTATCCAGTTTCCCTTCTATGTGAATGCTGACCCTCTGGTGTCTCATGGCTGATTGCTCTAAGGAGTGCATCTCCCTAGAGTAGGTGGTTGCATTGCCCTGGAGTAGGTTTCCTGAATGTAGGTCTTTCTACTGTTGGACTGACACCCAATCTATGGAAGTGAATCCATTTCTAGGCCTGAAGGGTAACCTGGGGCCATAGTCTTGAGGGTTTGACCAGTCTTTAGCTGACCAATAATTCTGATCATTTTTATGTTTTTGAATTTTGTTCCACATTTTTCCTCCCACTCTATCCAAGATCTCCAGTTTTGATCCCTTTCTGAGTGGTTGGAATTGGTAGCCAGGCACCACCTAGTTCTTCTGGTCTCAGGGTCATGAAGGCTGAGGTCCTCTTGGTCCATTTTATCTTGGACTAAGTCTTTCCAGATGCCTTTGATTTTCTTCACTCTTGTTTCATTCAGATGAGAGGAGACAAATAGTTGCATCTTAGTCAGCTGCTTAAAAGCTTTTAAGAATCCAGTCTCTATTCACCAAAGTAGAGTGTAGAACAAGATAAAATTTTGTGTACTATGTTGTGCCAATTGAGCATCACGTCCCCTGAGACTATGGTCCCAAGTCTGCAGGCCCAGTGTTTCTTTCTCTCAAGGTGTTTGGTTGTCTCTGAGAATTTACTCCAACTCTGTCTTCTGTTGGTTCTCTAATGTATGTGGCTAATTTTGTAGCACAAGTGCATATGTAAGATTATCTTCAGCCAAACCTATCCTTGGTCTAGGGTATATTCCTGTTCACCTAGCCCCCCCTGATCTTCTCATCTGTCTATGCATTTATCCATAGCCTGGTGTTTGGTGTTAGTGGTAATGCAGTATTGGGCATTGTGATAGTTAAGTTTGTGTGTCAACTTGGCTGAGCCTTGTTGAGTGGCTGGGCAGCTGGATGTAGTATTCCTCATGATGAGACTGGTAATCAACTCCATCGTGGAATCTACTGTGAACAGCTAAGAAGCTGCCTTAGGGATGTGGTCTGCTTCCTGTATATAAGGAGAAGTCTTGGGGAATGGTCTCTAGCTTATGGCAAGTTTCAACCTTGCATGTAGCCAAGTCTTTGTTCAGCAGCCTGCCATGCTCTGCCGATCTTGAGAATTTTAATGGACTTTACCTGCCGTGTGGTTTGGTAATATAGAGACTTTGCCTTGTTACTTATCAACCTTTGGTTTGTCAGCCTCAGTAGCCAGCAGCTGAGTGAAGAAAAGCCTCCAGCTTCAGTGGGCTGGGAGCAGGAGGCAGAGCTGAAGCCCCAGGTTGAGGAGCTTTCACCCAGCCCCTAGAGCCTGGCACTTTGAACTCAGACGTAAAGCCTCCAAACTCTAAGAGAATAAACTTCTGTTTCTTCAAGCCATCCCATTTGTGATATTTTCTGTTAAAGCAGCACAGAGGTAACTAAAACAGAATATGGTACTGAGAGTGTGGGGTGCTGCTCTGACAGATACCTAAAATGTGGAAACAGGAATGGAGTGTGTCCTTGAACTGAGACCCCAGCAGAGAGACCCTGGCATGCAGCATAAGGGATGGCAGGACCAGAGCTTAGAGAATGGGTATAAGACAGCGACTGCCTTATCAGCCTACGGAGGAGAAAGCTGGATGCCATTGCGCAGGTGGCTTTCTGGCGGAGTGGGTTGCTTTGGAGAATTAATTGGTAGAAGAGACTGGCATGAAATGGAGTAGCAGGTTGACTGGCCCATGGAGCAAGAAAGCTGAGTGTTTTTGGGGAAAGAAAATTCCTGGTGGAGTGGATTGCCTTTGGCATTAATAGGCAGAAGTGGAGAGAACAAGGGAATGAGAAGCAGAGCTGCCTCAGCCTCAAAGGGTAGGATCATGGCCTCTGGGGGTAAAACCACCATTGCCCCCTAGATGTCAAAGAGTTAGACATTCACCAACTTGGTTCTGGAGTGTGGGGCTGCTAGTTCATGTGGGCCAGTGGGATGGAGCCATAGCTGCTGCCCAAAAGTGAGGGGGCGGGGCTACCACGCCCAAGAGGTAAAGGAATGGGGCCCACCAAGCCAAAGGGGGTGAGGTTATCACTCAAGGAATAGGGGATTAGAGCCACCCAGTGAAGGACAGCTATACGGATGCCACCCATAGAAGATCTGTACAGTTGCCAAGTTGACAAGGTGTGGAATTGTGGTAATTCAGTTGGTGTGTCAACTTGTCTGGACCTGGTTGAATGGCTGGGCAGCTGGATGTAGTATTCCTCATGAGACTGCTAATCAACTCCGTGGTGGAATCTACTGTGAGCAGCTGAGAAACTGCCTTAGGGATGTGGTCTGCTTCCTGTATACAAGGAGAAGCCTTGGGGATGGTCTCTAGCCTATGGCATGTTTCAACCCTGCATATAGCCAAGTCGTTGTTCAGCAACCTGCCATGCTCTGCCGATCTTGGGACTTTAAATAGACTTAAATTAAGGGCCTGCCATGTGGTTTGGTAACATTGAGACTGTGCCTTGTTACTTGTCGACGAGTTTATCAGCCTCAGCAGCCATCAGCTGAGTGAAGATAATCCTCCAGCTTCAGTGGGTTGGAAGCAGGAGGCAGAGCTGAATCCCAAGTTTGAGGGGCTTTCATTCAGCCCCTAGAGCCTGGCACTTTGAACTTGGACTTAAAGCCTCCAAATTGTAAGAGAATAAACTTCTGTTTCTCCAAGCCATCACATTTGTGCTATATTCCTGTCAAAACAGCACTAGGTAACCAGAACAAGCATGAACGAGTATTTACCTCTGTTTTCTATATCTTATGTGTACATTTTTGTGTCCTTCCACTCCCTGATGTCATCATTCTGGTCATAGACCCTTTCCATACTGTCCTTCCACTCACCTAAATCAACATGTGACCCCCAACTACTTTGAAATTATCCTTTCCCTTCTCTCCTGTCCCCAGTAAACAACACAGGGAATTTCCTTCCCTGAGTAAGACTTTTTGCAATAATGGACTCATACAATATTTGTCCTGAGATTGAATTATTTCACTCAGCATAATGTGACCCAAATTCATCCACATTGTGAGATGAATCATGTATTCTTCATTATTCATTAATATAGCATAGTATTCCATTGCATGCATATACCATGCTTTGGTTATCCATTCATCTGTTGATGGCCATTTAAGTTGTTTCCATCTCTCTGCTATACTGAATTGTGCTGTGATGAACATGGGTGTGCATATGTCTGTTTGTTTCCTGTCTCTCACCTATTGAGGATATATTCTTAGTAATGGAATTGCTGGATCAAATGGTATTTCCATTTTCAGTTTTTAAGGAAACATCATACCATTATCCACAGTGGCTGTACCATTTTGCAGTCCCACCAGCAGTGTATGAGAGTTGCAATCTCTCAGCAACCTCACCAGCATTTGTTATTTTCTATCTTGTTGAACTTTGCTGTTATTGCTAGGGTGAGATGATATCTCAATATTGTTTTGATTTGCATCTCACTAATGGTTAATGATTGTGAACATTTCCCCATGTGTTTGTTGGCCTCCAGTGTATCTTCTTTAGTGAACTGTCTGTTCATGTCCTTTGCCCATTTTTGAATTGGGTTGATTGTCTTTTTGGTGTTGAGGTATTGAAAGTTTTCTATAAATTTTGGAGATAAGTCCCTTGTCAGATATGTCATAGCCAAATATTTTTCCCAATCTGTAGGTTCTCTTTTTACCCTTTTGAAGAAGTCTTTCATTGCACATAAGAATTTAATTTTTAAAAGGTCCCAGTCAGCTAGCTTCTCTTCCACTACCTGTGCATTATGTGTTATGCTTGATAATCTATTTATGCAGTAGACTAGGTACTCTGGATTTGCCTCTATTTTATCTTTGAACTTTATAGTTTTGGGTTTTACATTTAAGTCTTTAGTCCAAATTCAGTTCATTTTTGTGTATGGGGTGAGGTATGAGTCTTGTTTCATTTTTATGCAAGTAGATATTCAATTTTGCCAGCACTGTTTATTAAAGAGTCTATATCTCCCACATTTAATGGGTTTTGGTCCTTTGTCAAAGATCAGCTCTCCATTGGTGGATGAATCTATTTCTGTACTTTTGATTCTGTTCCATTAAGCTGTATGTCTATCATTGTACCAACACCATGCTGTTTTAACTACTGTTGGTGCATAGTAGATTTTGAGAAAAGGAGTGAGACCTCCTACTTAGTTTTTCTTCTTCAGCAGTGCTTTGCTTGTCTAAGGTCTCTTTCCTTTCCATATTAAATTAGTGACTGGTTTTTCCATGTCTTTAAAAAATGTTGATGGAGGGGTGGCCGGCAAGATGGCAGAATGGCAGAAAGACTGCACAGACCCTCTTCAACAAAGGAAAGGGAAACCAATTAACACAGACACAGAAGATAATCCTGGACCCCTGAGCCTTGAAGGGAAGGATTAGAAGTGGACTAAACCCCAACTAGCAGAAGAATTTGCATGAAAATACCAAAAAAGGAGACAGATAGAGCTGCAGTCTGGCAGCGATCCTGAGCAATCTTGACAGCACAGACAGCTTGGAGATTCCCAAGTGGTGGTAGGACCTAATAATTAACCTAAGGATCACCCTGCTGGCCAGGGACTGCACAAGAGGACCGTGCGGGGTCGCTAGGGAATAAACGGAGGTGAAGAGAAGGGTGGGCTGAGCTGTGGACTTTTGCTGGTCTGGAGGACACCACCATTTTGAAGATTTAAAAAGTGGCTTGACTATTTTGGATATTTAAAGAGACAGTGCTCTTGCAGATTCCTGGGGCTTAAGAACAAGTTCTGCTTATCAGCAACCCCAAGGACACTCAGGA
>NW_006922057.1:1440060-1445398 GCF_000298275.1 Orycteropus afer afer | reverse complement strand
TGTTGCATTGTGGTAAACTGTGGTCAATGACATGAGACAAAGTATATGTGAACTGCTGTATGGAAAGTGAATTTGCTCTGTAAATCTTCACCCAAATCAAAATTTTTTAAAAAATAATAATTAAAAAAAAATGTTGATGGAATCTGGATCAGTATTGCATTGAATTTGTAGATGTGTAGATTGCTTTGGGTAGTATTGACATTTTCACAATATTCATTATTCCTATCCATGAACACTGGTGATCCATTATCACTGGTGATCAGAATGCAAAAGTTGGAAACAAAGAAGAATCACTGGTAGTTTGAAAATATAGTCTTGGTGAGAGAAATAATGCTAGAGAATGCATGATAGAATTTTGCAAGATCAATGACTTATTCATTTGCAAATATCTTTTTTTGACAACATAAGGAATGGCTATATATGAGGACTTCACCAGATGGAGTACACAGGAATCAAATAGATTACATCTGTGGCAAGAGGGGATTAAGAAGCTCAATGCCTTCAGCCAAAACAAGGCCAGGGGCTGACTGGGGAACAGACCAACAACTGCTCATATGCAAGTTCAAATTGAACCTGAAGACAATTAAAACAAGTCCATAAGAACCAAAATATGACTTTGATTATATCTCTCCTGAATTTAGAGACCATCTAAAGAATAGATTTGATGCATTGAACACCTATGACCAAAAACCAGAGGAATTGTGGGATGACATCAAGAAGATCATCAAAAAAGAAAGCAAAAGGTCATTAAAAAGACCAGAAAGGAAGAAAAGACAAAAATGCGTGTCAGAAGAGACTCTGAAACTTGCCATTGAACAGAGGGTGCCTAAAGCAAATGGAAAAAAAAAAAATGACAAGATAAAAGAGTTGAACAAAAGATTTCAAAGAGCAGCTCAAGAAGACAAAGTCAATTATTATCATGAAATGTGTGAAGACCTGGGGTTAGAAAACCAAAAGAGAAGAAAACGCTCAGCATTTCTCAAGCTGAAAGAAATGAAGAAAAAATTTAAGTCTCAAGTTGCAATATTGAAAGATTCTATGGGCAAAATATTGAATGATGTAGGAAGCATCAAATAAGATAGAAGGAATATGCAGAGTCACTGTACCTAAAAGAATTGATCGATGTTCATCCATTTCAGGAGGTGACATATGATCAAGGACCAATGGTACTAAAGGAAGAAGTTGAAGCTGCACTGAAGAAATTGGAGAAAAGCAAGGCTCCAAGAATTGACAGAATACCCATTGACATGTTTCAACAAATGGATGTCTTCCAAAAAATTTGGAAGACAGCTACCTAGCCAACTAACTGGAAGAGATCCATATTTGTACCCATTCCAAAGAAAGGTGATCCCACAGAATGTGGAAATTATCGAACAACATCATTAATATTGCATGCAAGTAAAATCTTACTTAAGATAATTCAAAAATGTTTGCAGCAGTATGTTGACAAACAACTTCCAGAAATGCAAGCTAGATTCAGAAGAGGACTTGGAATGAGTGATATGATTGCTGATGTCAGATGAATCTTTGCTGAAAGCAAAGAATACCAGAAATATGTTTCCTTGTGTTTTATTGACTATCCAAAAGCATTTGATTGCGTGGATCATAACAAATTGTGGATAACATTGAGAAGAATGGGAATTCCAGAACATTCAGTTGTGTTCATGAGGAACCTGTATATAGACCAGGAGGCTGTCATTTGAACAAAACAAGGGGGTACTGTATGGTTTAAAATCAGAAAGTGAATGCATCGGGGTTGTATCTTTCACCATACTTATTCAATCTATATGCTAAGCAAATAATCCAAGAAGCTTGACTATATGAAGAAGAAGGTATTGGAGAACGTATTGGCATCAGTATTGGAGAAAGACTCATGAACAACTTGTGATATGCAGATGAAAAATCTTTGCTTGCTGAAGTGAGGATGACTTGAAGCACTTACTGATGAATATTAAAGACTACAGTCTGCAGTATGGATTACAGCTTGATAAAAATATATTTAGATATATATCCTCACAGCTGGACCAATAAGCAGCATCATGATTAATGAAGAAAAGATTGAAGTTGCCAAAGATTTCGTGTTACTTGGTTCCACAGTCAACACCAACGGAAGTATCTATCAAGACATCACATGACGTACTACACTGGGCAAATCTGCTGCAAAAGACCTCTTTTAAGAGCTGAAGAGCAAAGATGTCTCTTTGAAGACTAACAAAAAAACAAACTCACTGCCATCAGGTCGGTCTTGACTCATAGTGACCCCTTCTTGGGTTTCTGATGTTGTACCTCTATGGAAATAGATTGCCCAATCTTCCTTCCAAAGAGCGGCTGGTGGGTTTGAACTGCCAACCTTCTAGTTAGCAGTCAAATGGCTTAGGCACTAGGCCACCAGAGCTCCTCTTCAAAGACTATGGTGCATCTAATCCAAGCCATGGTATTTTCAATTGTCTCATATGCATGTGAGAGCTGGACAATGAATAAGGATGACAGAAGAACATTTGATGCTTTTGAGTTGTGGTGCTGGCGAGGAATACTGAAAGTACCATGGATTGTCAAAAGAACTAACAAATCTGTCCTGAAATAAGTGCAGCCAGAATGCTCCCTGGAAGTGAAAATGGCCAGACTTCATCTTACCTATTTTGGTCATGTTGTTAGAAAGGACCATTACCTGGAAAAGGTTATTGTGCTTGGTAAAGTGGAGAGTCAATGAAAAAGGGGAAGGCCCTCAACAAGATGGATTGACTCAGTGGTTGCAACGATAGGCCCAGGTATAGCTAGAATTGTGAGGCCAACACAGGACCAGGCAGTGTTTTGTTCTCCTGTACATAGGGTCGCTATGAGTCGGAGATGACTTGATGGCCCCTGAAAACAACAACATCCATGAACAAGGCATGTTCATCTATTTGTAGACCTCTTGTAGTTTCTTGCAGTAGTGTTTTATAGTTCTCTTCATGGAGGTCTTTTGTGTCCCTGGTAAGATTTATTCCTAAATATTTTATCTTTTTGGTAGCTTCTGTAAATAGTATTGTTTTCCTTATTTCCTTTTCAGAAGCCTCTTTGTTGATGTAGAGGAGTCTAACTAATTTTTGTATGTTGACCTTGTATCCTGCCACTTTGTCAAAATTTTCTATGACTTTCAGTGATTATTATGCTGAGTCTCTTGGGTTTTCTATGTCATCGGCAAATAGAAATAGCTTTACTTCTTCTTTGCCAATTTGTGTGCCTTTTATTTCTGTTTCTTGCCTTATTGCCCTGTCTAGGACTTTGAATACAATGTTAAATAGAGGTGGTGATGGGGGCATCCTTGTCTGGTTCCTGTTAGCAAGGGGAATGTTTTGAGTCTTTCTCCATTAAAAATAATGTTGGCTGTTGCTCTTTTTCTAATTGTTGGAATTGTGGAGTTAAAACGTTGATGTCGATTCTTTCCTCTTTTTCAATGTGTGCATTTATTGTTATAGATTGACCTATGCTTTCACTGTGTCCCAAACGTTTTGGTAAGTTGTATCTTCATTCTCATTTGTTTTTAAGAATTTTTTTTATTTCACACTTTATTTATTCTACTACCCAATAGTTTCTGAGCAGTGTATTATTCAGTTTCCACATATTTTCTATTTTTTCCTTGATCTTCCTGTTGATTTCTAATTTTATAGCATTGTGATCTGAGAAGATGCTTTGTAGTATTTCAGTGTTTTTTAATTTATTAAGGATTTCTTTGTGTCATAACATATGGTTTATTCTGGGGAATAATCCATATGCACTGGAGAAGAATGTGTACTGTTCTTTTGTTGGGTGGAGTGTATATGTCTAGGAGGTCAAAATGGTTGATTGTGTTGTTGAGTTCTTCTGTATCTTTGTTGAGGTTTTTTCTAGTTGTTAAGTTCCTACTTGGAAGTGGTGTGTCTCCTAGTACTGTTATTTTTCCTTTCAACTCAGTTAATATATGCTTTATGTATTTTGGAGCTCTTTCACTGGATGCATAGATATTTATTATGGTAATATCTTCTCGGTCAAATGACGCTTTTAGAGTCATATAGTGTCCTTATGTGGGTTTTTACCTTGAAGTTTATTTTATCAGAAATAAATAATGCCATTCCTGCTTTTGTTTGGTTGCCATTAGCTTGGTATATTTTTTTCCACCCCTTAATTTTTAATTTGTTTTTATCTTTGTGTCTAAGTTGTGTCTCTTGTAGGCAGCATATCGATGGGTCTTATTTTCTTGCCCAATCTGCCACTCTCGTTGTCTTGATTGGTGGATTTAATCCATTCACATTGAGTGTAATTAGTGATAAGTATGAATTGATTGCTGTCATTCTATTTTGTTGTGTTATTGGTGGGTTTTTTGTTTGTTTGTTTGTTTGTTCCAAATATTTTTCTCTGCTGAGCTCATGTTGTTATCAAATGTTTCTTGTGTTTTCTTCATTATTGTTGGTTTTGTGCTTAGTAATCCCATGTGTTTTTCTTCTTTCTGAGTATGCATAGGAGGATTGTTAATTTTCTTTGTGGTTATCCTGAAGTAAATTCTTATTTCCCTAAGTTTGAATCAGTCAGTTCTATAAAGACATTGTCCTGTCTTCCTCTCCATTTGGAAGTTTTGTCATTAAAACTTTTATTTCCTTTATTTGCTTTGTTGCTGGTGTCTTCTGCAGATTGACTCCCTTATTTCTCTGTGTATATTATTTTATGAGCTTATTTTGAGAATCTTTTTCTGGTTTGGTTTCTAAGTGGTGGTGTCAAGTGTGTTGATTTTAATTTGTTGTTCTGTGTTGTGGGTTCTCTATTGGAAGAAATATCTTTAGGATTTCTTATAGAGTTGGTCTGGTTTTCACAAATTCCTTTAATTCTGTTTGTCTGAGAATGTCTTCATTACACCCTCATATTTGACAGGCAATTTGGTTGATGCTTCCTGCATCATTTAATATTTACCCATGTTGTTGTTGTTGTTGTTATATGCCGTCAAGTCGGACCTGACTCATAGCCACCCCTCCTTGATTTTCTGAGACAGTATCACTATGGAAGTAGATTGCCCCATCTTCCTTCCAAGGAGTGGCTGGTGGGTTTGAACCATCAACCTTCTGGTTAACAGTCAAGTGCCTTAGGCACTACACTACCAGAGCTCCCATACTTACCATAGAATCCTTCAGTATTGCAACTCAATGCTTGAACTTCTTCTTCAGTTCTTTCAACTTCAGAAATGTTGAGCCTGTTCTTCCCTTTTGGTTTTTGAACCCCAGGTCTTTGAACATTTCATCGTAGTACTTTACTTTGTCTTCTCAAGGCTTCAAGCCACCCTTTGAAATCTTCTGTTCAGTTCTTTTATTTCATCATTTTTTTTTTTTTT
>NW_006922057.1:1436889-1437655 GCF_000298275.1 Orycteropus afer afer | reverse complement strand
TCTGGAGTTCGTTTTTGTGTATGGTGTGAGGTACAGATCTTGTTTCATTTTTCTGCAAATGGATCTCCAGTTTTTCCAGCACCATTTATTAAACAGAAAACCTCTTCCCCATTTAATGGATTTTGGGCATTTGTCAAAGATCAGCTGACTATAGGTCGATGGATCTATTTCTGGTTTCTCAATTCTATTCCATTGGTCTATGTATCTGTCATTAAACGAACACCAGGCAGTTTTGACTATGGTGCCTGTATAGTACGTTTTGAGATCCAGCAGTGTGAGACCTCCTACTTTGTTTTTCTTCTTCAATAGTGCTTTCCTTTCCATAGAAAGTTAGTGATTGGTTTTTCCATATCCCTAAAGAATGTTGATGAGATCTGGATTGGGATTGCATTGAATGTATAGATTACTTTGGGTAGAATTAATATATTTCACAATGTTCAATTTTCCTATCCATGAGCATGGGATGTTCTTCCATTTATGTAGATCTCTTATGGTTTCTTGAAGTAGTTTGTTATAGTTTTCTTTGAACAGGTCTTTTGTGTCACTGGTAAGATCTATTCCCAAGTATTTTATTTTGTTGGTAGCTATTGTAAATGGTATTGAATTCCTTATTACTTCTTCAGCAATCTCTTTGCTAGTGTAGAGGAATCCAACTGACTTTTGGATGTTGGTCTTATATCCTGCCATGATGCTAAATCTCTCAATTAGTTCCAGTAGATTTTTGATTGAGTCTCTTGGGTTTTCTAGGTATAGGATCATATCATCA
>NW_006922057.1:1428981-1435724 GCF_000298275.1 Orycteropus afer afer | reverse complement strand
CTACACAGATCCCCCTCCAAGTGGTTGACAGTGGTAGCGGCACCATCTAGTTCTTCTGATTTTGTGGTCATATAGGCTGCAGATCACATGATCTACCAGTCCCTTTGACTAATTGTTTCCACACGTCTTTGGTTTTCTTCATTCTTCTTAGCTCTGGATGAGGAAAGACCCATCATTGCATCTAGATGGGCACTTGCAAGCTTTTAAGATCCCAGTCACTATTCACCAAAGTAGGCTGTGGAACAATGTTTTTGTGTAGTATGTTATGCCAATTAAGCTTGATGTCCCCTGGGACCATGATCCCAAGCCCATAGGTCCAACTATTCACTCCCTCTTGGTAGCTGGCTGTGGTCAAGAAGTCACCACAACCTTGTTCCTTCTCAACTCTACTATATACCTGGACATTCCTACATTCTACGCTTGTAGAAACATCATCTGCCAACCCTATGTGGTAATGGGCACACTTCCCTCTGCCTAGACATTCATCTTGGCCACCCATCTACCCACCCATAGATCAATGTTTGCCATCACTGACGACTCAGTACTGTATGTGCATGGTGTGTATGCAACTCTCTATGTCTTCCTCTTCTTCAGTGCCACCATGTCGATCACTCACATTTGGTACATTGCCCTTCCCTTCACCCAAATCATAACTTGTCTCTATCTATCTAGCAGTGTTCCCTCCTCTTCCCTCCCATCCCTGGTAACCAACAAAGAAATTCCTTTCCATATATAAACCTTTCCTTGACTTTTTGTAATAATAGACTAATATAATATTTGTCCTTCGGTGATTGATTTATTTCACTCAGCATAATGTCCTCCAAGTTCATCCATGTTGCGTGATGTTTTACAGATTCTACATTATTCTTTAGGGCTGCACAGTATTCCATTGTGTGCATGTACCATAGTTTGACTATCCATTCTTCTGATGATGGGCATCCAGGTTGTTTCCATCTTTCTACTGTTGTAAATAATGCTGCAATGAACATGGGTATGCATATATGTGTTCTTGTCCTGGCTCTGACTTCTTTAAGATATATATCTAGTAATGAGATTGCTGAGTCAAATGGTATTTCTAATTCCAACTTTTTAAGGAGTTGTCATACTGCTTTCCACAGTGGTTGTATCACTTGACAGTCCCACCAGTAGTATATGAAAGTCCCAATCTCTCCACATCTTTGCCAAAAACAAACAAACAAAACTCACTGCTGTCAAGTTGATTCTGACTCATAGTGACCCCTCCTTGGGTTTCCAAGGTGATATCTCTATGGAAGTAGATTGCCCAATCTTCCTTCTGACATGTTTGTCAGCATTTGTTATTTTCTGTCTTGTTGAACTTTGCTACTAGGGCAAGATGGTATCTCATTGTTGTTTTGATTAGCATGAGTCTATTGGCTAATGATAGTGAACATTTCTTCATGTGGTTATGGCTGCCAAAATATCCTCTTTGGTGAAGTGTCTATTCATGTCTTCTGCCCATTTTTTTAATTGGATTATTTGTCTTTTTGTTGTTGAGGTACTGGCATTTTCTATAAATTTTAGAGATAAGTCCCTTGTCAGATATGTCATTGCCAAATATTTTTTCCCAATCTGTAAGTTCTCTTTTGACTCTTTTGGAGAAGTCTTTGGAAGCACATACAAATTTAATTTTTAGAAGGTCCCATTCATCTAGTTTCTCTTCTGCTGTTTGTGAATTTTGAGTTATGATTGATAGTGTATTTATGCCACATATTAAGGCCCCTAAACTTTTCCCTAATTTTTCCCTTGAGGAACTTTATAGTTCTAGCTTTCACATTTAAGTCTTTGATCCATCTGGAGTTAGTTTTTGTGTATGGTTTGAGGTGCAGATTTTGTTTCATTTTTCTACAAATGGATATCCAGTTTTGCCAGTACCATTTGTTAAATGGGCAATCTATTCCCCATTTAATGGATTTCAGCTTTTTGTCAAAAATCAGCTGACCAAAGGTCGCTGGATTTGTTTCTGGGTTCTCAATTCTATTCAACTGGTCTATGAGTCTGTCATTGTACCAGTACCAGGCAGTTTTGACCACTGTGGCTGTATAGTCGGTTTCTGGCCTTGTTTTGATTGATAATATTGAGCTTCTCCATCACCTCTTTCCACAGATGTAGTTGATTTAATTCCTGTGTATTCCATCTTGTTTAGTCCACTTGTTTAGACACTGTTTATGTTGCTGAAAAAGGTATTTCCAATGAATAAGTCACTGATCTTGCAAAATTCTGTCCTGCAGTCTCTGGTGTCATTTCTATTACCAAAGCCATATTTGCCAACTATCAATATTTCTTCTTTGTTTCTAATTTTTGTATTCCAATCACTATATACATCTTGATTGATTTTTGGTAAGTTTCAGACTGCAGTTTTCTTAGTGTTCTGCTCTTTTCCTTTGTATTTCAGTAAGTTCTGTTGTGACATCACCTATTTTGTTTCTTACTTGCATCTTCTCCTTTTCCTTTTGTTAATTCAGCAATGACATGTCAATTTTATTAATCCTTTCATGGAACCAACTTCTAGTCTTGTTTATTCTTTCTACTTTTTTTCTTTTTTATGTTTTACTTCTTTTCTGCTTCAATCTTTATTGGTTTTTTTTTTTTTTTCCTGATAACAGTAGGCTGTTTTGCTATTCTTTTCCTAGTTGTTAGAGATGTTGAATGAAGGTGTTGATTTTGATTCTTTCTTCTTTTTTGTTGTGTGCATTTATTGCTAATAATTGTCATCTGAGCACTACTTTTGCTGTATTCCAAACACTTTTGGTATGTTGTGTTTTCATTCTCATTTGATTCAAGGAATTATTATTTCACTTCTTATTAGTTCTATTATCCAGTAGTTTTTAAGCAGGATGTTATTTAGTTTCCATGTCTTTGATTTTTTTTTTTCCCCCTTGATCTTTCTTTTATTGATTTCTCATTTTACAGCACTGTGATCTGAGAAGGTGCTTGGTAGTATTTTGATATTTTAAAATTTATTGAGGCTTGTTTTATTGAGGCTCATCTACTCTGAAGAATGTTCCATTTGTACTAGAAAACAACTATAGTGCATGCTGTTTGGTAGAGTGTTCTGTACATATCTATGAGGTCTAGTTGGTTGATTGTGTTGTTCAGATTTTTTTGATCTTTGTTGAGTTTCTAGTTGTTCTGTCTTTCTATGAAAGTAGTATATTAAAGCCTCTGACTATCATTGTGGTGATACCTATTTCTCTTTTCAATTCTATTCAAGTTCAATTTATGTATTTTGGGGTTCTTTCATTGGATGTGTAGTTATTTATTATTATTTTGTCCTCTTTTTGGACTGAACTTTTAATCATTATATAGTGTTCTTCTTTGTCTCTGTTTCTGGTTTTTGCCTTAAAGTCTATTTTGTCAGAAATTGATATTGCCACTCTTGGTCATTAATAATGCTCTTCTTTTTTGGTTGCCATTTGCTTGATATTTGTCTGTGCATCCTTTGGTTTTTAGCTTATTTTTGTCTTTGAGTCTAAGATGTGTCTCTAGTAAACAGTATATTGATGGGTAATGTTTTCTTATCCATTCTGCCACTCTCTGTCTGTTGACTGATCCATTCCATCCATGTACATTCAGTGTAACTAATAATACATATGTAGATTCAAAATAGAGTCTAACCAGTGAGCAGCACTTTTTTTCCCCCCTCTGTCCTCTAAGGACTTTGAGAACTAGGTACAATTACCTAGCTTGGATTAAGAACTTTGGTGCTCTGAACAGCTCACTGAGTCAGAGTGCATCAAACACAGAGGAGCAGAATTGGAGGAAAGGCACAGGGAGATTATTTAGGAAAGAGCTACTGTCAGAGAATGGACAGACACCTGGGAGAGACCATTGCAGACTTTCCTGGGGCAGTCACTGTCTGCCAGGTGAGGGCAGCCACCTGAAATCCCCAAGCCAAGAAGGAATACCAGCAGCATACCAGTGACCACTACAATATTCCAGCAGGCAGCAGCAGAGACCTGCCTCCTGCGGCTGATTTTGTCAATAATTTGGGTTGTCTGGGTTGTCTGGGTGCAGGCAGGCATGGGCAGCACTGCTGAGATTCTTACTGCTGTGCCAGAAAGGCTAGCTCCCTCCCTCCCAGCAGATCACAGAGCAGGCTCTGGTCAGACTGGGAGATACCATGCTTTTCTTTGCCACAGATATCAGGACTGGAGGTCACTAGCAGGTACTCCCCTGACTCCAACACAGCCGAAATTGAATGGATCTTTGGCGCTGCATGAGTGTGGTATCACAGACAAACTCCAAAGTGGGCCATTAGCATTCTGGCAAGATTGCATCAGCACTGTGGGCAGACAGGGTACGGAGAGCAAAGAAAACACGGCTGAGTGCGGTCCCACAAATTTTGCCTTGGAGCCATGCTTTGACGCTGTGGGACTGTGAAGGCAGGGTCTTTGAGTGTGCCTGAAATTGGTGGAAATTTGCGACCCTCTAACAATAGGAGTCTTTCCTGGGGTTGAGCTGCAGTCTTGCAAATAAATACATCATCAATAATAGCCTGCTCAAAGCCCTAGAAACTGACCCTAGCAACACCAAGATTTCCTTCTTCTGCTCCCACCTTCTCCGCCAATAACTTCATTCATTCAATAGGAGAAAACATATTCAGCTAATTACCATAAAACCTCCCACTTCAAGCTCTAAACCCTCTTTATGAAAAACAGAAACACATATCCACATTAGACACAGTGATTCCACCATCACAAAGAAACAGAAGAGCGACACAACACACCTGAATAAGTAATAAAATAAAACACACCAGCTTCACCTTTTCAAAATATTAAACCATACAACCAAGACAAAACAAATCAACACGTAACCAGCAGCTAGAGACAACCTAAAGAGACAGCACTCTACCAGATTCCAAGAGCTTAAGAAGAGGTTCTGCTTTCCAGTAACCCCAAGAAATCTCTAGACCTGCACTACCTGACTGAAAAGGTCCTAGTCTATACCTCTTTTATTATTATTATTATTATTATTTTCTTTCTCTCATGGTTAACCCCATTCCTTTTTTTTTTTTCTGCCTGTTTGTTAGTTTGTTTTCTTTCTTCATTACTCTCCTTCTATACCTATTTTCTCTTAGTGACCTATCACCAGATATTGCATATTTACCTGTTTTCTTCTACGTTTCTCCACTTTTTCTTTTTTTGGGTTACTGTTCCTGTGTGATTTCAAGGTGTATTTTTTGTCCATGTGCTATTAGTTTATTCGATGGTTATTCAATTGTAATTTTTGCCTAATTAAGTGGGAGACAGCAACAGTCTCCACAAGGTACAAGTATACCCACACATCCTGCAACTTCACTTACTGAGCAAGAGCCAGCAACTCCTTCTCCACCAACGGGCCAACAATAAAAAAACCACAAAGAAGAGCCTGAATTACCCTTGGCTGCTCTTCACAAACAATTCACAGAGATGTTAATACAATACTACGATGCCTCAGAGACAACAGACCATCACAGTCCACACAAAGAAGAAAGATAAAGTGGTAGAAAAAAAGGAAGAGGTTACAGACTCAGAACACATCCCTGAGGAAGAAGCAGCATTGGAATTCTCTTCTATCTCATTAATTCTGTCTTCCTTTACCTCAGTTCTACACCTTTGCCCTTCCAATGTGTTATCTATTTCTAACAATTTAGTATTAATCTTCTGGATTAATATTGATGAGGAATTCAAAAGAATTATCTTTAGGTATCTTCAAAGGATTGAGAGACAGACCAAAGAAAACACAGAAAAAAACTTACAAGAATTTTGGAAGAAAATACAAGAACAAAATGACAAAATAAATGAAAAATTAGAAATGATTCTAAATCTACAGATAGAAATCCAGAAGATTAATACTAAATTGTTAGAAATAGATAACACATTGGAAGGGCAAAGGGGTAGAATTGATGCAAAGGAAGACATAATTAATGAGACTGAAGACAAATACCTGAATACTTCCTTGAAAAGGTATCAGTCTGAAAAAAATCAAAACAAAATGAAGAAAGCCTAAGGTTCATGTGGAATACCATCAGAAGAAACAATCTACATGTCACCGGAATTCCAGAACAGGAAGAGAAAAATAAAACCACTAAGAAAATCAGCCAAGATTTGCTGGAGGAGAACTTCCCTGATATGATGAAAGAGTAGAACATATACATTCAGAAAGTCCAACAAACCCAAAACAGGATAGACCCCACAAGGAAATCACTGAGACATATCATCATCAAACTCACCAAAACCAAGGACAAAGAGAGAATCTTGAGAGCACCACGGGAAAGACAAAAAGTTACATACAATGGTCAGCCAGTAAGAATAAGCCCTGATTTCTCAGCAGAGACCATGCAAGCAAGAAGACAATGGGATGGTATATATAAAACCCTGAAAGAGAAAAATTTTCAAACAAGAGTTATATACCCGGCAAAATTGTCCCTCAAATATGATGGTGAGATTAGGAGATTTCCAGATAAGCAAAAACTAAGGGAATTTGTTAAACCAGACCAACCTTACAAGAGACACTAAAGGGAGTGCTTTGATCAGAGAACCAAAATAGCAAATATCAACAGACCATTAATACACAAAATGGCATATCCCAGAAACCACAACTATGGACATAGTGAAAATAAAATGAGCTTACAAGATTGTAAACAGGGAACCAGAGACGTCAATTGACAAGTGAGGACAACTACAAACAAAAAGAGGGAAAAGACTGTGTAGTTACAGAACTTCTAAATGGTGAGGAAGTTA
>NW_006922057.1:1427740-1428431 GCF_000298275.1 Orycteropus afer afer | reverse complement strand
CATGAAGATATAACCATAATAAATATCTATGGACCCAATGAAAGCGCCCAAAATACATAAATCAGACTTTAAAAGAATTGAAAAGCCAAACAGATGATTCCACAGTCATAGAGGGAGATTTTAATACACCACTCTCTTTGAAAGGTAGAACAACTGGAAAAAAACTCAATAAAGATGCAGAAGAGCTAAATAATACACTACACAAACAGGGCCTTATAGATATCTACAGAGCACTTCCCAACAGCAAGACAATATACATTCTTCTCCAGGGCACATGGAAATTTTTCCATGATAGACCATTTGTTAGGCCATAAAGCAAGAGTTCATAAATTTAAAAAACATTGAAATACTGAAAAGCATCTTCTCAGATCAAAATGTTATCAAATTAGAAATCAACAATACAAAGATCAACAGAAAAAGAGTAAACACATGGAAACTGAACAATACCCTCCTGGAGAATGGCTGAGTAAGAGAAGAAATAAAAAATGAAACTCAAAAATTCCTTGAATCAAATGAGAATGAAAACACAATATACCAAAATCTTTGGGACACAGCAAAAGCAGTGATCAGAGGTCAATTTTTAGCAATAACTGCAGACATCAAAAAAGAAGAAAGAGCCAAAATCAACACTTTAAACCAACATCTCCAACAATTAGAAAAAGAACAGCAAGAAAAGCCCACAGTCACCAGA
>NW_006922057.1:1403559-1406092 GCF_000298275.1 Orycteropus afer afer | reverse complement strand
AACTTGGAGGACATTATGCTGAGTGAAATAAGTCAATCACAGAATGACAAATATTGTATTAGTCTGTTATTGTAAAAAGTCAAGGAAAGGTTTATATATGGAGGGAAATTTTCTTTGTTGGTTACCAAGGGTGGGAGGAGAGGAGAGGGAACCCTGCTACATACTTGTCTGACAGACAAGTACTGATTTGGGTGAAGAGAAAGGCAAAGTACCAAATGTGAGTAATCAACACGGTGTCAATGAGGAAGAGGAAGACATAAAGAGGTGCATGGGAGGTACAGACAACAAAGATGAACCCTTTTGCACACACAGTACTGAGTTGTCAGTGATGGCAAATGTTGATCTATGAGTGGTTAGATGGGTGGACAGGCTGAAAGACTGAGTATGTCTATGCAGTGGGGAGTGTGCCCATGACCATGTATAAGGTTGGCAGTTAATGTTTCTACAAGTGTATTTGTATATCTGTAAGAGTTTCTAGTTATACTATAGAGCTGACAAGGTAAAAGGTTGTAGTCATTTCTTTGCCATAGCCAGCTACACAGAGGGAGCAAGTAGTTGGACATGTAGGCTTGTGACCATTGTCACAGGGGACATCAAGCTCAATTGGCATAACATGCTACACAAAAACATTGTTCCACATCCTACTTTGGTGAGTAGTGACTGGGATCTTAAAAGCTTGCAAGCGGCCATCAAGATGCAACAATGGGTCTCTTCTTTGTCCAGAGCAAAGAAGAATGAAGAAAACCCAAAACACATGGAAACAATTAGTCCAAGTGACTGATACACATGGGATCCTCAGCCTATACAACTATGAGAGCAGAACTAGATGGTGCACAGCTACCACTGTCAACCATTTGGAGGGGGATCTATGCAGGAGATCCTGGGCAGAGTGGGCAAACAATGTGGAACAAAAGTCAAAATCATAAATAGTGCCTGTAGTTCCTGGTGGAACCCCTGAGACTATGGCCCATAGCTGCCTTTCAGGTCTGGAATTGAACCCACTCCTGTGGCTTCCAGCCAAACAAAAACAGGCACATGAGCTGAACATTTACATTAGGTAGATACACTCCTTGGAAAGATCAATCATGGGAGAACAGAAGTGCAGTGTATTCACAGGGAGACAGCTCAGGGGGCAGGAGTGCATGGGAGGGAATGACACAGGGAAGAGGTGGCTATGGGGAGGAAGTGGGAGGAGAGCTGTTTCATTGTGGAAGATTACAGTCAATGTCATTAGACAAAGTGTATGTGAACTGCTCTATGGAAGATGAATTTGCTCTGTAAATTTTCACCCAAACTACAATAGAATTTTATAAAAGATCTTTCTTCTGTCTTTCTAATCGTCTTTATTGATTCATTTCTACTCTCTTGTCCTTTCAATGCATGGTTTCTTTCTGAAATTTTAGTATTAATCTTTGGGATTTCTGTTTGTTTTCTTTGTATGGTATTTAACTTTCCATATTTTTGTCCAGTTGATCTTGTATTATTTTTTTTTAATTCTTCTAGAGTTTTTTCCCTGTTGTCCTTGATCTAGTATGTGATTTTCTTGAAACTTCTCTTAATCCATTGAAGGAATCTTTGCATAATTCTTTTGATTTCCTTAACAGATAGTAGCAATAGTATTTCTTCCTCCAGAAGATTTTCTAGTTTGGTATTTTGGTAAAATTTTTGAACTATCATGTCCTATTTTTTCTTTGATTTGAAACTGTCTGTTGTCTCCAAGATACTATTGTTGTTGTTGTTAGATGTCGTTGAGTCATCTCCAACTCATAGCAACTCTGTGTACAGCAATGAAACACTGCCCACTCCTGTGCCAGCCTAATGATCCTTGCTATACCTGAGGCCATCATTGCAGCCACTGTGTCTATCCATCTAATTGAGGGCTTTCCCCTTCTTCACTGACCCTCCACTTTACCAAGCATGGTATTCTTCTCCAGGGAATGGTTCCTTCTGAAAATATGACCAAAGTAGGTGAGATGAAGTATGGCCATTCTCACTTCCAAGGAGAATTCTGGCTGCACTTCTTCCAGGACAGATTTGTTAGTCTTTTTAGCAGACCATGGTACTCTTAGCATTCTTCTCCAACACCACAACTCAAAAGCATCAACTGTTCAGTCTTCCTTATTCATTGTCCAGCTCTAACATGCATAAGAAGCTACTGAAAATACCATGGCTTGGGTTAGGCACACCTTAGTCCTTAAGGAGATATCTGTTCATCACTTGAAAGAGGTCTTTTGCAGCAGGTTTGCCCAATGCAATATGTTATCTGATGTCTTGACTGCTTCTTCCATTTGGGTTGACTATGTTGTTGTTGTTGTTGTTAAGTGCCGTTGAGTCATTTCTGACTCATAGTGACCCCATGCACAGCAGAACGAAACACTGCCTGATCCCACGCCAGCCCCACAATCCCTGATATACTTGAGCCCATCATTGCAGTCATTGTGTCAATCCATCTCGTTGAAGGCCTCCCCCTCTTTCGTCGACCCTCCACCCTACCAAGCATGACATCCTTCTCCAGGGAATGGTCCCTTCTGAC
>NW_006922057.1:1391464-1402384 GCF_000298275.1 Orycteropus afer afer | reverse complement strand
CAACCTTGACACACTCCCTTCTTGATTTTCAACCTTGCAGTATCCCCTTGTTCTGTTCAAACAACAGTCTCCTGATCTATATGCAGGTTTCTCATGAGTACAGTCAAGTGTTCTGGAATTTGCATTCTTCTCAATGTTATCCGTAATTTATTATGATCCACACAGTCTGTTGCTTTTGCATAGTCAATGAAACACAAGTAAACGTCTTTCTGATATTCTTTGCTTTCAGCAAAGATCTATGTGACATTAGCAATGATATCCTTCATTCCATGTCTCCTTCTGAATGCAGCTTGTATTTCTGGAAGTTCTCTGTCAATATACTGCTGCAACCATTATTTAATTATCTTCAGTAAGATTTTACTTGCATGATGATATTGTCCAATATTTTCTACATTCTGTAGGATCACCTTTCTTTGGAATGGGTAAAAATATGGATATTTTTGAGTCACTTGGCCAGGAGCTGTCTTCCAAATCTCTTGGCATAGCCAAGTGAGTGCCTCCAGTGCAGCATCCATTTGTTGAAACATCTCAATGGATATTCCATCAATTCCTGGAACCGTGTTCTTCATCAATTCCTTCATTGAAGCTTTGAATTCTTCCTTCAATGCCATTGGTTCTTGATCATATGCCACCTCCTGAAATGCATGAACATCGACCAATTCTTTTTGGTACAGTGACTCTGTGTATTCCTTCCATCTTCTTTTGATGTTTCCTGCACCATTCCATATTTTGCCCATAGAATCTTTCAATATTACAACTCAAGGCTTAAATTTCTTCCTCAGTTCTTTTTACTTGAGAAATGCCAAGTGTTTCCTTCCCTTTTGTTTTCTAACTCCAAGTCTTTGCACATTTTGTTATAGTGAGTGATTGCCTTTGTCTTCTCAAGCTGCTCTTTGAAATCTTCTGTTCAGCTCTTTTATCTTGTCATTTCTTTCATTTTCTTTAGCTGTTCTCTACTGAAAGGCAAGTTTCAGAGTCTCTTCTGAGATCCATTTTTTTTTTCTCCTTTCTTGTCTTTTTTAATGACTTCTTGCTTTCTTCATGGATGATGTTCTTAATGTCATCCCACAATTCTTTAAATGGTCTCTAATTTCTGGAGGAATATTATCAAGGTCATATTTTGGCCCTGGTGGACTTGTTTTAATTGTCTTCAACTTCACCTTGAATGTGCATATGAGCAGTTGATGGTCTGTTCCACAATCAGCTCCTGGCCTTGTTTGGGCCAAAGATATTGAACTTCTCCATTGCTTCTTGCCACAGATGTAGTCAGTCTGATTCCTGTATATTCTATTTGGTGAAATTCACAAGTATAGCCATTGCTTATGTTGTTGAAAAAGGTATTTGCAATGAATAAGTTGTTGGCCTTGCAAAATTCTCTCATGTGATTTCCAGCATTTTTTCTATCACTAAGGCCATATTTTCCAACTACCTGTAACTCTTCTTTGTTTCCAACTTTTGCATTCCAGTCACCAGTGATAATCAACTCATCTTGATTGCATGTTTGGTCAATTTCAGACTGCAGAATTGGTAGAAATCTTCAATTTCTTCATCTTTGGCCTTGATGGTTGGTGCATAGATTTGAATAATTGTAGTATTAACTGGTCTTCCTTGTAAGCATATGGATATTATCCTATCTCTAATAGAGTTGTACTTCAAGACAGATCTTGAAACAGTCTTTGTGATGATGAATGCCACACCATTCCTCTTCAATTTGTCATTCCTGGCATAGTAGATCATATGGTTGTCTGATTCTAAATGGCCAAAACCATTCCATTTCAATTCACTAATGACTATGATATTGATCTTTGCATGTTCCATTTCATTTTTGACAACTTCCAGTTTTCCTAGATTGGTACTTCATGCATTCCATGTTCCAATTATTAATGGAAGTTTGCATCTGTTTCTACCCATATGGAGTCATGTCACATCACCCAATGGAGGTCCAGAAAGCTTTACTCTATCCACATTGTTAAGGTCATCTCTACTCTGAGGACTGAGCTCTTCCCCAGTCAAATTTTGAGTGCCTTCCAACCTAATGGGCTCATCTTCTGGCACTATATCAGACAATGTTTCAGGGCTATTCATAAAGTTTTCCATTTATATATCAGTGTTTCACTGCTATGCATGTGGTTTTCACTGGCTGATTGTTTGAGAAGTGGATGGCCTCTTCCTTCTTCTGAGTCTGTCTTAGCCTGGAAGTTCCATTGAAACCTGTCCACTATGGGTAAACCTGCTGGCATTTTGCACCACCAGTGGCATAGCCTCCAGCATCACAGCAACATAAACCACCACTAACAGACAGGTTCATCTCCCTTTATCATTCCTAACACTGCACCTGCCTACCTCAGGCCCAGGCTTAAAATAGAGCCACCCACAAGAGAAAAGCACCCCCCCAAGCCCTGTGCCTGCCTTACCTCAGGCCTTCACCTTAAAAGAGAACCCCTGAGCCCTGGGCCCACCTACCTTGGGCCCCAACATTAAAATAGAGCAGCCACCAAGCCCTAGGCATGCCTACCTCTGGCCCTGGCCTTGAAATAGAGCCATCCCCAAGCAAAAAGCAGCCTTCAAGCCCTGGGCCCACCTACCTTAGGCCCTGGCTTTATTCCAAAGATACAGTACTGTCACTGTATTAATTTTTTGCTTGCATGTTGGTTTGGTTCACCCTGGTGTTTCTGTTTTGTTTTGTTTTAATATATCAGGGCACCATGGTGGATGTCTTACATCATCAGTTTGGCAGCTCTAGGACACACCCATGGCAGAGAAAACTCCATGTAGACATGGTAGTGAGTGAGAGTGTGGGCCCAGCAGCTGATGGTAGACTGGGCAGGTACTGGCCACAATCTATTCTCAATCCAGTGGTGATAGAGCTGATGGTGGCACTTGCCCAGTAGGTGAGGTGGTAGGTGTAATGGGTATGGCTGTGTAGGATCACTGTCTCCTGACTACTGGAGAGAGATAGAAAGAGGGGAAAAAAAGATGAAAAGCAGAGGAAGAAAATAAAAAAGAAGAAGAGGGAAAAAGTGGAGACCTAACAAGACAGAAAAAGAGAAAAAAGAATTTTTAAAAGTAGAAAAAGAAGAGCAACAACGTAATGTGGTACAGTACTGGTCCAAGTGCTAATCCCTAAACACCACTGTGGCAGAAATGTGGCACTCACTCCATTGGAGGGTGCTCTGCCAATACAGAGGGTGATGGGGTGAGAATTACAGAAAGAACTTCTGCAGAGATAGCTGGGAAACAGGGCACCCATATGGCCAGATTAAAAAGAAAGAAAGAAAGAAAGATAAGGAGAAGGGAAGAGGAAGAAAAAACAGAGAGACAATAAGGAAGAACTGAGAAGAATGTAAAAAATGAAAGAGAAGGAGGAAAATAACTGTTCCAATCCATTTCTTTGAGGGGCTTTCTCTTTTTCACTAACCTGACTCTACCACATGGGATGACCTTCTTCACGGATTGCTCCCTCATGATGACATGACCAAAGTAAGTGAGATGAAGTCTCACCATCCTGCCTTCCAAGGAGCATCTTGGTTGTACTCCTGCCAAGACAGATATGTTCATTCTTCTGGCAAGCCATAGTATATTCAATATTCTTACCCAACATAATAATTCAAAAATATCAATATTTCTTCAGTCTTCTTTATTCATTGTCCAGCTTTTGCATGCACATGAGGCAATTGAAAATACCATGGCTTGAGTCTGGCACAACTTAATCCTCAAAGTGACATCTTTGCTTTTTAACACTTTAAAGAGGTCTTACAGGAACATGAAGTATGTAAGCCAGCCACAAGCAGAGCCAAAACAGGCTAACACTTGAACCCCACTCTGTTTCATAACAGCACCATCCTTGTTCATCAAAATCCCCTATCCTATTAAAAGACTTATCCTATGAAGACTCTCCCTAGTTGGTTTTGGACTTCCCTTATCACTCTGACTCTCATATCACACACCTGTGCTAAGGACAGCAGGAGGTGACCTGTGAAATTGGTATAAGGAGACAGGCATGAAAATGTAGCAGCTGACTGGAAAATAAATTGCATGTAATTCCAATTCTCATCTCATCTGGGACTTCTCCCCATCCCTGCTTCTGCTCCCTTTGCTATTGTCTAAGAATGCTCTGGAAACAGAGTTCCACTGGATGAGAGGATGAATAGGAGAGAATTATCTTGCAATAATTTTACGTCCCAAAATATTATTATATGAGGAATTCAGGCATAACAGTGGATGCTAAGAAATCGCTGTGCCTTGCCTTCTTGTGTAAAACTTAGAATAGTTAACAATTAATATTTTATACCACATATTTAAAAGTCTATTCGCTTGTATTATTTCATTAAATTCTCAAACATTCTTGTGATATATGCAGGCAAGATAGGGATTCATGTCCCCATCCTGCAGATTCCAAAAATTCAGCAACTTTTGCTTTATATATGATAGTCACTATACTTGATGTGCTTTATTTCAGTCAAATCTCAACACATCTTTATGAGGCAAGCTCAACTGATATGATCATACTCCTTTTACAAATGAGAACTCTGAGGTCAAAAAAGATTAAGTGGCTTTCTCAAGCTTATGGGCTAGCCAATTTGCTAACCAGTTTACTATTATTCCTAACAGCTCTGCTTCACTCGAGAGGTTATGTTTCTTATGTATATGTCTCACTCTTCTGAATCGTAAGCTTTCCTAGGCAAAGACTAAGGCATATTCATTGCAGTCTCCCCAGCTAACACAGTGCCTGTCACTCAGGACAGTGTATATGTAATGACTGAACAAAAAGAAGAAAAGAAAAAGTGAGAGGTTAATTGATCTGCCCGAGTCATAATTAACTAATAACTTTGCTGAATTGAGACTCAAACCTAGTTTTTCTGAATCCAAGGACATCTCAGTAATTATTATGGGAATAATAATATTTTACACCAGCAGTCATTTATTGAGAACTTACACCAGGCATTTTTTCACATGCACGATTTCATTTAATTCTTCAAACAGCTTTGTAAAAAGGTATTAATAATACCCTAGTTTTGAAACAGAAGCTCAGTAAGATAAAAACAACTTGCCTAATGTCACCCAGCTAATAAATGTCAGAGTCAGTTTGTCATATCTGGCTTACTTATCCCTTGCCAGCCACCTCCCATGAGAACTAGACCCAGTCTCTTATCTGCTTTGAGCTGTATTGGCTTTCTCTTATGTATCCCAAACTAGAATGTTCATTCATCTGATTATACGAGTCCTCACTGCTCAAAGACTCCTTCCATGGAGCTTCACCTTTACAAGATACTTTGAATATGGAGGACACCCTCCAGAGTCATACCAGAGGTGTTAAGAGCATGGGCTTCTGAGTCAGACAGGCCCCCATCCAAAGTTCTGTAGCTCTCTCACTGCATAAGTGGTTGTAAGAAAGAAAGAAGAGAATTAGTGGAGCCTTCAACGAGGTGGATTGACACAGTGACTGCAGTGATGGCCTCAGATATAGCAAGGATTGTGAGGCTGCGCAGGACCGGGCAGTGTTTCGTTCTGTTGTACCTAAGGTCGCTATGAGTCAGAGGCAACTTGACGGCACCTAACAGGAACAACAACTATTATTTCACTATTAAGTATGACTTAGTCTCCCTGGTGGCATGACAGTTAAGGCATTGAGCTGCTAACAAAAATGTCAGCAGTTCAAACACACCAGCTGCTCTACCGGAGAAAGACAAGGCAGTCTACTTCTACAAAGATTTACAGCCTTGGAAACCCTGTGGGGGTCACTATGAGTCAGAATCAACTCAATGACAGTGGGTGGGTAGGCTCTCTAGAGTTCCTAAATAAGGACCTCTGGTGGTGCATCTGTTAAAGCATTCAGCTGCTTAGAAAAGGGTCAGCAGTTCAAATCCACTGCTTCACAGAAGAAAGATGATACAGTCTGCTTCTATAAGATTTACAGTCTTGGAAACCCTATAGGACATCTCTACTCTGTCCTGTAAAGTTGCTATGAGTTGAAAATGACTCAGTTGTAGTGAGTCTGGTTTGGTTTGGTTTGTTGTTGTTGTTGTTATGTGCCATTGAGTCGGACCCAACTCATAGCGACCGACTCCTGGGGTTTCCGAGGCAGTATCAGTACAGAAGTAGATTGCCCCATCTTCCTTCCGAGGAGTGACTGATAGGTTTGAACCGCCAGCTCCCTGATACATCAAATACCTCTACTACATATTTTAGGGTGATCCATCCATTCATCATCCATGTATTGATTCATTCTTTATTTGCCTATCTATTCTTCAACCTTGCATCTTTTCTTCTATTAATCAACTCACCCTTTTATTGATTCCATCTTCCTTCATTTCTATCTTCTTTCCTTTCTTCCTTCAGTACTTCTTTCTACCCATAGATTCACCAAGCATTTGCTGACAGATCACTTTGTTCTGAGCAGCATATTGCACTCCATTATTAAAAAGATGAATAAGACTCAGGACACAACATGTAGTATAGTGGTCAAGAATGAGGGTCAACAAACAGAGAGAACTCAGTTAACATTTTGACTTTGCCATTAACTTGACTTAAACAAGTCCCTGGGCCTCTCTAAGCCTCAGTTTCCTCACATATAAAGTGGGGTTAATATGTAACTTATAAGGTTATTTGTGAGGAGTAGACAAGATCAAGCAGTTGGTGAGTGCTCAAACATGATTAATTGACATTGATATTGTAAAGTCAATTTCTACCCCAGAGGAACTCAGATGTGTTCGGGAGGCACATTTGTAAATAAGTTAAAACATATGATGAGATACCAAATAGTCAGAGGTAACCAAAGTCAGTCTCAGGCATCAAGGCAAGTCCCAAGAAAGAGGAACATCCCAGTTCCTTTCCTCATAAAAGACCTCTCTTCCAAGATGAAGATTCAGCTTGAATTACTTAATGACCTTCAGGCATTTGAAAGGGCTTCATCAATAATCATCCCTTATCTCCCCTTGACCAAGGTCTTTGCCAAAATATATTCCACTACTCTGGTTCTATGCTGACATTCTTTGTTTCTCTCTTCCTGAGTTTAATTGAGCTTTATTTCCCTATATATTGTACCTAGAATATCCTTGGAACTTAATAAAGGAAGTCCCCAGGGTGCAAACATCCAACTTCTGGACAATTACTACTTATCTGCCTCTAATTTTTCATATGCATAAATTTCAAATAGGCTAAACACAAAGAAATTCATGCCATGACACACTGAAATTAAATTTCTGAAAACTAGAGACAAGCAAAAAATCTTGAAAGCAACCAGAGAAACTAAAAACTTAACTACACAGGAAAAACACTTGGAGTGATAGCAATTCTATCATCAGAATTAATGGAGGCCACAAAGAAATGGCACAACATTTTTCAGATGCTGAAAGGAAAGAACTGTCAATCCAGAATCCTATACCCAACAGAAATATCCTTTAATGGAAGTCGACGCATTGTCAGGTAAAGGCAAAATAAGACTTTTTCTCTGAAAGACCTATTCTAAAGAATGGCTAAAGGATGCTTTCTACACAGAATTGAAAAAGGAAACTTAGAACATCAGAAAGGAAGTGGAACACAATTAAAAAATAATAATAATAATGGTAAATCAATAGGTCTTCACTTTCCCCTTGAGTTTGCAAATTATATTTGACAATTGAAGCAAAAATAAGAAGACAAAATATTTGAAACTTAATGTACTTTTATGGTTTATACTTTCTTCCTTGATATGTGTGTTACAAAGAATCTCCAAAAACTTAATTATTTCATTTGTTCATTAAGAAATCCAAATCTCAAGAAGATCTATCTGTCATATATCATTTCTTCTCAGTCAAAACCCACCCAAGTAGGTACAAAGTACCAGCCTCCAGGAATTTATCTTTCATCTATCTAATAATCTTCCTTAAACATGACTAAGTCGGAACTATTTGTTTTCAAGTGACAGATATCCAATTTGAAATAGCTTAAGCCAAACAGGAAGAAGAGCCAGGCTAATGCTAAGAGTGGCTAGAATCAGTGTCTCAAATGTCATCAGCTAGCCCTCCGTATCTACCTTATGTCTGTTTTCTTTTTCTGCACATCAATTTCATTGTCTTCTACTTTAAGCATGTTACATGTAGCCCTTAGTTCCCATCCTAACAGTCCAGAATAGAAATATTTTCAGCATCTCATTTGAAAGAGAAAAAAAAATATCAGGGAAGGACTCTGATTGGTCACACATAAATCATGTGACCTCCTTTGACCAATTGCTGAGATCAAAGGTGTGTGTGAGATAGTACATATTTATCCCTATGCTTAGGGAGTAGTGTCTGTTAACAAAGGGAGTTTTGGATGCTAGGCAAGCAAAATCTGTGCCCATGAAAGTACTTTTAAAGCATGATACAAAAACAAGGCTTGACAACAGTACTCTCCTCCCACTGAGAGTGGATCTTCCCAACACAGAATCTTGAAGGAATCAGGTAGCAGGTAGCAGGATTTCTCAATTTGGGACCAGATAATCCTTTGTTGTATGGGGCTGTTCTGTGCATTGCAGGATGTTTGGCATCATTCCTGGTCTCTCTACACACCAGATGCCTGTAGCACCCTTATCCCAGCTATAACAATCAAAACTATCTCTAAATATTGTCCAGTGTCCACTGAAGAACAAAATTACTTCCTTTTGAGAAATGCTGCAGTAGAGGAAGGTGAGATGGAAGAAGAAAGGGCACTTTTGTCCACAAGCTATTATTGGATGTTAGCAAGGGGGGTGGATAAAGAGGAAGAAATGAAGGGAGGGATGTAGTGCCTCCAGCACCTCCTATATCATTGTCCCATTAGGCCTCTTAAGATTGATTAATTTATCATATTATTTATTTGTCATCTTTGAAGAAGAGCTAAAGCCCCAGGGCATATGAAACAGAATGAGGCATATTAATACCTCGTTGTGCAGAGGGAGGAAGGGAGAAACTAATATTCAGACTCCTTAAGGGAGGAAGTACATGGTGGTAATTCAGCATCAGTGACTATATCCTGAGGGTGCTAGACTGTGCTTCTTGTAGGTAGTATCAAAGTTACTGAGAATAGATACTCATGCTTACAAGAGTGATCCCTTACCATAGTATTTTCATTGAGCTTTCTAAGACCCAATCTTATTTGATTGTCTCCTAAAATCTGTGAAATAGGCAAGGAAAGATCTTGTAATGCCCATTTACAGATGAGGAAAGTGAGATCCATAGTACCAAAAAAAAAAAAGGAAGGCACTTTTGTATAGGCATTAAAAATACAGACAAATCTGACTTCAATCTTTGATTCCATCACTTCCTAGTTATTTTTACCTGATCTAGTTACTTAGCCTCTCATCTGTAGAATGGAGTCAAAGCTCATGTAAAGTATCTATTCTGGAGCCTGGCACTAAGTAAGCACTCATTGAAAGGTAGCAAGTATTATATTCACAGTTATTATTATCACCAGTGAACTTTTAAGAAAAATAAAAGTGAACCAATTCACTCAAAGAGTCTCACAGCCAGCAAATGATCCCAAAATTCAAGAAAAATTTAAACTTTGAATATCCAGCACCATTATACTATTCTGCGATGACTCAGAGGAAGGAAGGAACAAGGGACTTAGTATTTATTCATTATGTACTCTGTCATCCAGTACTTTACATTATCTTACTTAATATCATTGTAATATTGACAACTGTTATTGTTATTGTTAAGTGCCATTGAATTGGCTTCAATCACGTCAACCCCTTGTACAACAGAATGAAATGCTGCCTGGTCTTGCACCATCCTCCCAATCCCTGTTGTGCTTGAACCCATCATTGCAGCCACTATGTCAGTCCATCTCATTGAGGATCTTCCCCTTTGTCCCTGGCCTTCTACCAAGCATGACATCCTTCTCCAGGGAATCGTCCCCTCTGACAACATGACCAAAGTAGGTGAGACAAAGTCTGACCATTCTTGCTTTCAAAGAGCATTCTGGCTGCACTTCTTCCAGGATATATTATTTGTTCTTTTGGCAGTCCATGGTATTTTCAGTATTCTTCACCAACACCATAATTCAAAGACATCAACTCTTTTTTAGTCTTCCTTTTCACTGTCCAGCTTTCACATGCATATAACAAAATTGAAAAGATAATGGCTTGGGTTAGGAGCACCTTAGTCTTTAAAGTGACATCTTTGTTTCTTAACATCTTAGCTTTAAGGTGTTAAGGTGCTTCAGTCTTTTGCAGGAGATCTGCCCAGTGCAATATGATGTCTGATTTCTTGACTACTACTTCTATGGGGGGAGCTCTGGTAGCATAGTGCTTAAGACACTTGACTGCTAACCAGGAGGTCGGGGGTTCAAACCCACCAACCACTCCTCAGAAGGAAGGTTGAGCAATCTTCTTCCGTAATGATACCACCTTGGAAACTCAAAGAGGGTTCACTATGAGTTGGGTCCGACTCGACAGCACATAACAACAACAACAACACTTTTATGGGTTTTGATGGTGGAGACAAGTATAATGAAATCCTCGACAACTTCAATCATTTCTCCATTTATCATGATGTTGTTTATTGGTGCAGTTGTGAGGATTTTGGTTTTCTTTATGTTGAGACACAATGCATACTGATGACTGTAGTTTTGAACTCCATCAATAAGTGTTTCAAGTCTTCTTCATTTTCAGTGAAGATGATTGTGTCACTGGCACATCACAGGTTATAAATGAGTCTTTCTCCAATCCTGATGCCATGTTCTTCTTCATGTATTCCAGCTTCCCAGATAATCTGCTCAGCATTCAAATAGAATAAATATGGTGAAAACATACAAGCCTGACACACACCCTTCTTGATTTTAAGCCATGCCATGCAGTATACTCTTTTTTTTTTTTTCTTTTTATTGTGATTTGGCTGAAAATTTACAGAGCAAATACACTTTTCATACAGCAGTTCACATACACTTTGTCTCATGACATTGACCACAATTTACCACAAT
>NW_006922057.1:1388366-1389614 GCF_000298275.1 Orycteropus afer afer | reverse complement strand
TTTGCATCTCTCTAATAGCTAATGATTATGAGCATTTCTTCATATGTTTGTTGGTCGCTTGAATATCCTCCGTGGTGAAGTGTCTATTCATGTCTTCTGTCTATTTTTTAATTGGATTGTTTGTCTTTTTGTTATTGAGGTGTTGGAGTTTTCTATAAATTCTAGAGATAAGTCCCTTGTCAGATATGTCATTACTAGATATTTTTTCCCAATTTGTAGGTTCTCTTTTGACTCTTTTGGAGAAGTCTTTGGAATCACATAAAAATTTAATTTGTAGAAGGTCCTAATCATCTGGTTTCTCTTCTGCTGTTTGTGCATTTTGAGTTATGCTTGATAGTCTATTTATGCCATATATTAGGGCCCCTAAATTTGCCCCTAGTTTTTCCTGGAGTAACTCTGTAGTCTGGGGGGTTTCACATTTAAGTTTTTGATGCATCTGGAATTCATTTTTGTGTATGGTGTGAAGTACAGATCTTGTTTCATTTTTCTGCAAATGGATGTCCAGTTTTGCCAGCACCATTTATTAACCATTCTCTTCCCCATTTAATGGATTTTGGCCCCTTGTCAAAGATCACCTGACCATAGGTGAATGGATCTATTTCTGGGTTCTCAATTCTATTCCATTGGTCTATGTATCTGTCATTAAACCAACACCAGGCCGTTTTCACTACTGTGGCTGTGTAGTAGGTTTTGAGATCTGACAGTGTGAGACCTCCTACTTTGTTCTTGTTCTTCAATAGTGCTTTGCTTATCTGAGGTCTCTTTCCTTTCCATATAAAGTTAGTGACTGGTTTTTCCTTATCCCTAAAGAATGTTGATGAGATCTGAATTGGGATTGCATTAAATGTATAGATTGCTTTGGGTAGAACTGACATTCTCACAATGTTCAATCTTCCCATCCACAAGCTAGGGATGTTCTTCCATTTATGGAGATCTCTTATGGTTTCTTGAAGTAGTTTTTTATAGTTTTCTTTGTACAGGTCTTTTGTGTCCCTGGTAAGTTTTAATCCCAAGTATTTTATTTTTTTGGTAGCTATTGAAAATGGTATTGATTTCTTTATTTCTTCTTCAGCAATCTCTTTGCTGATGTAGAGGAATCCAACTGATTTTTGGATGCTGATCTTATATCCTGCCACGATGCTAAATCTCTCATTTAGTTCCAGTAGATTTTTGACTGAGTCTCTTGGGTTTTCTAGGTATAGGATCATATCATCAGCAAATAGGGATAGTTTGACTTCTTCCTTACCA
>NW_006922057.1:1376156-1386778 GCF_000298275.1 Orycteropus afer afer | reverse complement strand
GTTCCATGTGCACTGGAGAAAAATATATATTGTGCTGCTGTTGGATGAAGTGCTCTGTAAATGTCTATAAGGCCATGTTGGTGTAGTGTATTATTTAGCTCTTCTGCATCTTTGTTGAGTTTCTTTCCAGTTGTTCCATGCAGTATACTTTTGTTCTGTTCAAACAACAGCTTATGTACAGGTTCCTTATGGGCACAATTCAGTGTTCTGGAATTCCCATTCTTTACAATGTTATCCATAATTTGTTATGATCAACATAGTCAAATGCCTTTGCATAGTCAATAAAATATGGGTAAACATCTTTCTAATATTCTTTGCTTTCAGTCAAGATCTATCTGACATCTGCAATGATATCCCTCATTCCGCATCCTGTTCTGAATCCAACTTGAATTTCTGGCAGTTCCCTGTCAATATATTGTAGCAACCATTTTTTAATTATCTTCAGGGGTGTGTGTGTGTGTGTCAGTAATGATGTTGTTTGATAATTTCCACATTCTTTTGGATCACACTTCTTTGGAATGGGCACAAATATAGATCTCTTCCAGTTGGTTGGCCTGGTAGCTGTCTTTCAAATTTCTTGGCATAAACGAGTAAGTGCCTCCAGCAAGGAAAACAAGTTAATACTATTATTATTCAAATTTACATACCAACCACTGAAGCCAAAGATAACGAAAATAAAGATATTTTTTTAACCAACTTCTACAGTCTGAATGGACAAAACATGCAGTCAAGATGATTTGATTATGTAAAAGTTGGAAACAAAGAACTAGCATCAGTAGTTGCAAAATATGTCCTTGGTGATAGAAATGATGCCAGAGATTGCATGACAGAATTTTGCAAGACCAACAACTTACTCATTGCAAATATCTTTTTCTCAACAGCATAAATGGCAGCTATACATGTGGACCTCACCAGATGGAATATACAGGAATCAATTTGACTACAACTGTGGAAAGAGATGCTGGAGAAGCTCAATATCATTAGCCAACACAAGACCAGGAGTTGACTGTGGAACAGACCATCAACTGTTCATATACAAGTCCAAGTTGAATCCATCATGTAGCCGTGTTGTTGTTCAGCAGCCTGCCATGCTCTGCCAACCTTGGGACTTACAATGAACTTGAATTAATGGCCTACCATGTGGTTTAGTAGCATCAGGACTGTACCTTTTTACTTGTCAACCTTGGGCTTCTCAGCCTCAGCAGCCAGCAGCTGTCTGAGTGAAGAAATGTCTCTAGCTTTAGTGGGCAGGGAGCAGGAGGCAGATCTGAACCCCAAGGTTGAGGGGCTTTCACCCAGCCCCTAAAGCCTGGCACTTTGAACTTGGACTTAAAGCCTCCAAACTGTGAGAGAATAAACTCCTGTTTGCTAAGGCCATCCCATTCGTGGTATATTCTTTTCAGAACAGCACTAAGTAACAAGAACAACAAGGGAAGAGAATGAATATTTGTTGAACATGCTCTACGGGCCATGCACTGTGTAAGGAATAAACACAATTACACTATTTCCTCATATGTAGTAAGCAAAGACCTTTAGGGGGAAAAAAAAAAACCTCACTGCCATCAAGTCAATTCCAACTCATGGCAACCCCCATTGGGTTTCCAAGGCTGTAAATCTTTACAGAAGTAGATCACAGATCACCCCATATTCCTTCTGTGGAACAGCTGCTGGGTTTGAACTTCTAATTGTCTGATTAACAGCCAAATGCTTATCCACTACACTGCTAGGGCTCCTCATTTTAGGGGTTCTCAGACGCAAGATTAAATACCATCGAATCACATGGTAAGAGAGTTAATCCCTTTCAAATCATTCTGATTACATCCAGAGAAAGTCTCAGGTGGGTGCTAACTTGTCTTTAACACCATCCTCAACACTTGTTCATCCCCCTTCTAACAAAGAATGAAGTCTTAAGTCCAGAGGCTTGCCAGGCTGCAGTTGTTGTTGTTATGTGGAGTTGGGACCCAACTCATAGCGACCCCCCCTTGGGTTTCCGAGGCAGTATCACTACAGAAGTAGGTTGCCCCATCTTCCTTCCAAGTAGCTAACTAGAATTTTAATGATACTGTTTTTTGACATGATTTTTTAAAATGGTTTCCTTCTTTATCAAGCATGAGAGGCTCATTTGCATATATGTGGTGAAGTTTAATTTTTAAATAAACATTAAATATTTTTAAAATCAAGATATTTTTAAGTAAGCCAATTTATGCAGAAATATTATGGAAATAATAGTAGAAGTGGCAGAAAAATATGCAGGTTGTACTAAAATGGCTAAAGTATGAGAAATACTGAGTTATTTTCTTTTATCCTAACAGCACTCCTATGAGATAGATGCCATTTTTACTTGTAGTTTGCATGTAGGGTACTGAGACAGACAGTAAACAAATGAAATGACTTGGTCGAGGTCACATGGGTGGGGAGGAGGCTTCTTAAACCCAGTTCCATCTGACTCCAGAGCTAAGAATCTTATCATGCTGATAGAGCATATTTTTGTTTCCAGAATCAGAAGTTGTCAACTTGGAAAAACAACCAAACCAAACCAAATCCAAGTCGGTTCTGATTCTTCGTGGCCCCATGTGTTACAGAGTAGAACTTCTCTATAGGATTTTCCTGGTTGTAATATTTTGGAAGCAGATCACCAGGTCTTGTTTTTGCAGTGCCTCTGGGTCGGTTTGAACCACCAACCTTTAGGTTAATAGTTGAATGCACACTGTTTATTATTATACCTCCCAGGGAATCCTCGTGGGAAAGCAAATCTTCCTTGCACTATTTAAGGTTCCAGAGACTCACTGGCTTTAATAATTTGCTGCCAGTGTATGGCTAACTGTTAGCTGCAAAACCTAGGTGCTGAAGTCTCTGTCCAAGTCTCCAGAATCTCCTTCTTCCAGCAGTCTCAGCTACAGAGGGAGGTATAGTAGTATGGAAACCTGACTTGGTATTGCAAAGCTGTGCCTGAGATCAGCGACTCAGTCCTGGGATGACAGTGCTATTCCAGAGAGTGCAGCTACCACAGCCCAGGTGTTGAGCACATTCTGAAACTCTTCCAAGCAGAACAGCTCATTCTTCTGTACCCACCCAGCTAGCCCAGCCACAAGATTGCCCTACTTGTTGGCCTTTGTGGCTGTTCAGCTTTTGTCATCACCGCTGCTTGGTGAAATCAGCCTTATCTATATGTTGATGAGTCATGCTTTCTGTTCATTTCAATGTTTTATCCCTGCAGGAGGATTCTGGTAAGTACCTCCACTCTCACTGCTCCTAATACTCCCTGCCTCCCTCTTAGGACTATTTCTGAGGCTCTTAAAGAAAATTGAACTCTTCAGGAGTTGGAATGTAGTGGTAGGAAAAAAAATAAGTTCAGAGATTAGGTTGGGGGAATGTTCTCATGATGAGCTGGTTAGAAATATTATTCCAACCTCTTCCAGTTTTGGGATACCTTGAATACCTGGAATATTGTAGGTGTTTTACACAGTATGTGAGAATTCTTGAACTCTGATGCTATACAAATCAAGGGAAAATGACATCTGGTAACTTTTTATTCACACAACACACAGACATAATATCAACTAAAAGTTACTGTTATGGTATCTTTTGTAGCCAATTTTCAATTTGCAATGAATAGTGTTAGACTTGTAATTCTAACTTCTGTTTACATTCCAGCTCTGACATGAATGTCTTGTGTAAACTTGGACACCTCACTTAACTTCTCTGTGCCTCAATGTTGTCACCTATAAAGTGGGGGAGTTTCCCAAATCATCTCAGTTCTCAAGTTGAAAAAACCATGGGCACAACACTAGCCTATGTGGGCCATGGATTTCTCATCTGTAAAATGAACTGATAATATCATCCTTAGATGCGTCACATGGGTAATAAACTCAAAAACCAAACCCATTGCCCGTGAGCCAATTCTGACTCATAGTGACCCAATAGGACAGAACAGAACTGCCCTATGTGGTTTCCAAGGATGTAAATTTATAGGAACAGACTGACACACCTTTCTCCCACAGAGCAGATGGTGGAGTCAAACCAGCAACCCTGTAGTTAGCAGCCAAGCACTTAACCACTGCACCACCAGAGCTCCCTGTGGATAATAATAGGGATTAAAACAAAATGAGGTACGTAGCTATTCGTTGTTTTAAAACAAAGTTTTATTTAATTGTGAAGTGTTACTATACAGAGGACAAAGATCACCAACTGATCCATGAGCATTCTTGGTTGCCAGCAATAGAAACCTTCTCTGGTTTTATTAAACGATATAAGGGGACTCACAGGCAAACAGGAAGGCTTAGACCATATGGCTGTGGTTCCAGAACAGGTGAGTCCTGCCAGAGGTCCCCACTGAGATGAATGCAATCCAAACTGCCCAGTTTCACTCATTTAAAATTCAGAGCCCCAGAAGACAATATCTAATTGGCCAAGTTTAGGAAACATGACCACCCACACTGGCTGTCCTGAGTCCAACAAAGGATCTGGCCCTGCTGCCTTTGGAATAGTATTGCAGACACCTGGATTCATTCTCCTTCTGAAACCACATCCAGTGGGGAAGAACCATTCTCTAAAAGTAAATGAGGATGCTGTTAGGAAAGAGGACTAAGATTCTGGACAGTCCATAAATGTGATATATTGACTCCAAAACCAAACCAAACTCACTGCCATTGAGTCGGATCCAACTCATAGTGACCCCTCCTTGGGTTTCTGAGGTGATATCACTACGGAAATAGATTGCCCAACCTTTCTCCTGAGGAGTGGCTGGTGGGTTTGAACTGCCAGTCTTCTGGTTAGCAGTCAAATGCCTTAGGCACTAAGCTATTCCATATTATTTAAGTGTGTAACTGTCCTAGAAGGAGCCCTGGTGACACAGTGGCCATACACTCAAGTGCTAACCAAAAGGTCTGTGGTTCGAGTCCACCAGTTACTCTGTGGGAAAAAAAATATAGCAGTTTCCATAAAGATTACAGCCTTGGGACCCCTGTGGGGCAGTTCTACTCTGTCCTGTCAGGTCACTCTGAGTCAGAATCAACTCAACAGCAATGGCTCTTATGGGATAACTCCAATTTTTTTTTTTTTTTTTTATCTTTTTGCTGTTATATGTTTTCTCACTGATAAGAAACAGGTAATTTGGTGATAGATATTTTTTCTTCTTTCCTTTCTCTACTCTCTCCTCTCTTTTCTCTCCTCTTCTTCCCCTTTTCTCCCCTCCCATTCTCCCTCCTTTTCCTCCTGTCTCCTTGCTCTTTCCCTCCCTTCTCCTCTCTTCTCTTTTTCTTCCCACCCCAAAACCCAGTGCTATCAGGTAAGGTTTCACAGAGTAAAGAGAGTCTTGAAGGGTACTCCCAAGTTTCTTGGGTATCTCTGATCCAGAAAAATTGTTTTCCTCATTCTCAACATCCTGGTGAATTCCACTCTCCCTGAGTCTAACACATACACCCTGACCCTTTCTCTCACTTCCCCTCAGGGAAAGCCCACCTTTTCTTCTCCCCATCCACAGTCATTCCTTATATTCTTGTGAAACTTATCCAGGCACAACTTGGGCTCTACCTTTTTCCCACTGAGATGTAGGAAGCAGGGAGTTGTGTGACTGTGGAAATTTCCCCATCCTGCTCTGTTTCTGCCCCAACCACCTTGACAAGTAAATGATAAGCAAAGAAAAGCTTCCTGAGAATTCACGTACAGCTCAAAGAATTGTAGATGATGTTACAAGGACTGATGGAATAGAGCCTCAACAGCACACCAAGACATTCTCTGTCACAAGCCGTGCATGTGAAATAAAATAAACACGACCAACCCTTGATGCTATCATTCTTACTGGAAAGCAAACAAGAGCATGGAGACAAAGACAAACTAGTAAAAGCTCTAACACAGGAGGCCAAGGTCAGTGGAGAACTGGAAGCATCAGGGGGAAATGTCAGGTACTATGCTGGCAGCCTAATGGCAGGGAAGGAAATGTCTTCTGCGACAACTCCAAAGGCTGAAATTTGAAAGTGTTGCCACATCATCGGAGATGTTAGCTTCAACAATAGCTTGTGCTAATGTCCTTGGCCAAGATCTGTTACACAATATATTTTTGCCTACATTTTATTATGAGAATTTTCAAGCATACATAAAAGTTAAAAATGTTACAATGAAAATCCATGTACACACCACATAGATTTGACCATTAATATCTCCTTGCATGAACACACATCTCTCCAATTATCCATACATTTATTTATCACTCCATTTAATTTTGAGGTGATTTCAAAGTCGGTTACAGACATCAGCATGCTTCATCCCTAAACACATCAACATGCACGTCACTAACTGTTGTTGTTGTTATGTGCCATTGAGTCGGACTCGACTCATAGTGACCCCTCCTTGGGTTTCCTAGGCAGTATCACTATGGAAGTAGATTGCCCCATCTTCTTTCCGAGGAGTGGCTGGTGGGTTTGAACCACCAGCCTTCTGGTTAGCAGTCAAGTGCCTTAGGCACTATGCTACCAGAGGTCCTTGTCACTAACCAGTGTCCAGCATATGTGTATGATTCATATTTTTATGTAAAAAAATGAAACATCTTACTTAGCTCTTATGGACATTAGGCATTCCATGGGTTGGACTTATTCTGCAGACATGTGTTGTATTTGCCTTTCTAGCACCCAGTCTTAATGATACAGAATCCCCAAATATTCTCTGGGTAAATTCCCCACCTCTTTTGATAGTCCATGTAGTTTGGAAGGAACTGTCTTGGCTCCGACAATGGACACATTATGCCAATTGGCGTCGTGCCTAAAACATTTGACTGTTAACCAGAAGGCTGGTGGTTCAAACCCACCAGCCACTCCTTGGAAGGAAGATTGGGCAATCTACTTCAGTAGAGATACCACCTTGGAAACCCAGGGAGGGGTTACTATGAGTCGGGATCGACTCCACGGCAGTGAGAGGAGGAAACAGAAATCCAACTCAAATTAATGAGTTTGGTTGAGATGAGCATATGGCCCAGTTTAACCCACTGAGAACCTTTCCAGGACTTTGATAAAATGCTCTTTCAGCTCAAATTACAAAGCTGGTAGGATAAACTCAGAGTTGCTGGAGTCCATATTTGTAGAGTTTGTAAGAATTTACCTCATTAAGCATTGAGGGCTCAATGGTAGAACTGTGGCCTGACATGCAGGAAACTCAGTTTCTATTCCCACCCAGTGGACCTCAGGCACAGTCACCACGTGTTGGTCAGTGGGGCCTTGTATGTTGCTACGATACTGAACAGGTCTCAGTAGTACTTCCAGAATAAGACAGACTAGAAACCTTCCTCTCAAAATCAATCAGTGAAAACCCTGTGGATCACCACTGGTTTGTTCCGTTGTACATGGGGTCACCTGAGTCAGGTGTCAATTCAACAGCAGCTAACAAAAACAGCAACAAAGGACAAAAACATGTACTCTGTTAAAATAAAAGTAAAGAGATTTATTGAGGAATAAGTGATTTGCAAATTGAACAACAACCTTGTGGAGAATACAAAGTTGCTCTGAAGTATGGAGGTAGAGGTGTGCTTTTATAGTAAAAGTGGGGAAGGGTAGTGCAGGATGGTTGCATGATCACAGCCACAAGGTGAATACGTCTCCAGCAATTATATTTTCAAATACCTTCTTCCTGGAACATCTTGAGTAAACTCATTCTCCTACTGTCACATCCCTGAACCCAACACTTATTTAGTAAGAATCACTGGGGCCAAGAATAAGGCCAGTTAAACAACATGATTAATAGGGATCCAGGGTCTCCTGGCCCAGCCAGAGGCCCAAGGCCATATGTATATGAACGGGAAGAAGTCAAGGTGGCACTTATAACAAAATAGAGTTTTGACTCAGACCTTATGTCAGCCATTTTATTATGCCAAGTACCTCAGTTTTAAATGTTTACCAGCACATTCTTCCTTTTTGTTCAAACCTCTGCTGGGGATGCTTAACACCCACAAAGGAGTTACCTTTCTTCTGCAAGGACTTCTTGGTTCTGTCACAGGCTCAATTATAGAACATACCAGGCCTTAAGATTGTGGTCTAATTTTTTTCTTCATCTTGCCATACTGATAGGCATCAATAGTTTTCATCAGGGTCAGTGCTGCAAATAGGGCCAAAATTGTAGGAACAACTTGGCAAACAAAAATGCTAACTCAAGGTGTAAAAGCAGTTACTTAGTTTCTCCTATAAAATTGGTTTCTTTTAAATACATGCATCTTTACATAGTGAGGGGAGTTATAGTAAAGTTCATATATTAGAACATGTAACATTTCATAATACTTTTGATTATATATATATATATATATATATATATATATACACACACACAATGATTATTACAATGATTAAGACAACTATTCCAGTCTGTACCAGGGAGTGTAACCAGTAACCAGAAATGAGTATCTTAAGGCAATCAGACAAAACTATCAAAAAGAAAGAAAGAAAGAGTTCCAGATATGGGAAGTATTGAGTGCAACCAAAGCCTTCTGATGAACTTTTGTAACATCTTCCTCTCCTTCTTCTGTGGTATTTATTCAAGTACAACAGGAAGTGTTAGTGATAGCACAAACTCCTCCTTCTTGGACAAAAAGGAAATCAAGGGGTATTGTACCCAATCATACCTTGGCAAACAATTGTGAAACTTTTTGTTGAGCTGACATTCCATCAGCAATAACATCCGTAATTTGGATCATCATAGCAGATAAATTTATGGATGTATTCTTCACGTTGGGGAATGCCATACCAAGAAAAAAAGGCTTGGAGAAATACCCATCCCATAGTGGGTCTCTCTGCCACTGGGTTTCCAGGATCTTCCTATCTTCTTTTGTGATGAGTTTTAGGATTAGCAAGATTAACAAAGGTTTCTACATTGTTTCTCCAATGAGTGCTTTCATTATAAGAATAAATATCTAAAGGGACCCCTAGATGTCCCAAGATACATTGGCCTATCAATCTCCAACCATCCATGCAATGTATTGCCCAGGAGAATGGTTCATAACTTGGATTTCATTAATACATTTTAGGGTATTCCATTCTCCATACAATATGCATACCCATAAGGGGCACAGACTATACTTGCTCTGCCATTGCTATTTGGGAAGGGAATGGATTGATTAGTTTGTTAGAGCCAGTTTTCCATCAAGGAATTGTTGCAAACAAATGATTGATCTGCAGATGCCAACATTAGTTTCATTCAGGAAAAGAACTTGGGATCACTACTGCACACACTGTTTGTGTGGATATGATATAGGATCTAGGTCAATCATACTGGTTTTTGATCAAACTAAAACATGGTATCTGATGTGGATCTGATAGTCCAGGGAGATGCCATAATCTGATGCACAATATCCATTTGACAATGGTGTTGCTGAAATTAACAGTAGTAGTAAGCACAAGGCTGTAATCTGATAGAGGTAATGATGGTGAGTCTGAATTTTCATACATACACTTAAGGTAATGGTGACAAATTCAACAATCAATTAAGTTACCAGGAGTAGCTACTGATTGAGCTAGTCTAACAGATGCATTTTTCTTCCAAGTGTTAACAGGCATTATTGGTAGTAAAACAAAACTTAAGAAAAACTTCATCATAAAGGAAAATTATTCAGAAGTAACACAATAAAGCAGATCACATAAGACTAATAGCTGCAATAAAGTCAAGTCCATAAATTTCAGTCAACTGCATGAGGATAAATCATACCAGGAAATAAGACCACAAGTATAAAGTGCTGTGAGTGACATAAAAATGGCTATGATTATTAAAAAAAAAAAAAAAAAAAAAAAAAGTCCAAGAACTTCTATGTATGTATGTAGTCTTATTCTGTGATCTTGAGAGGAGCTGTCTACATCTAACATTGTCTGTTTCTGGCCACTTGGGCTTTTGAACTTTAGTTTAAGTCCCTTGGTAGTTAGAAAGTCCCCCAAGTAGGTGCTTTGTCTTCTTCAACTGGGATAGTTGAATCCAAGTCTTAATTTGTTGAAATTTAGTGGCACAAGAGTTATTAAAGAAAACCAAATATGGTTATTTTCAATGCAATTCCAGACAATCTTTCCATTGATGTCTTTTCCAGTAAGACAAGATACCTAGGTTTAATGATAGGTATTTGGAATACATCAAGCTTTTGGTTGTGAAACTCTTTAAGTTGTGAAGAGTTCTCTTTAGAGTACTGCTCTGATTCTCTAGTGCCACTCTGGCAGGAATATATACCACAAAAGGGATGACTTTAACAAACAGGAGTTTATTCTTACAATTTGGAGGCTTTATGTCCAAGTCAAAGTGCAGGCTCTAGGGTCTAGGTGAAAGCCCCTCAACCTTGGGCTTCAGCTCTGCCTCCTGCTCCAGGCCCACTGAAGCTAGAGGCATCTCTTCACTCAGGCAGCTACTGGCTGCTGAGGCTAACAAGCCTAAGGTTGACAAATAAAATGGCAGAGTCCCAATGTTAGCAAAAAACATGGCAGGCCTTTAATTCAAGTCCATTAAAAGTCCCAAGGTTGGCAGAGCATGGCAGGCTGCTGAACAATGACATGGCTACATGCAGGGTCCAAGCATGCCATAAGCTAGAGACCATTCCCAAAACTGTTTCTTATATACAGGAAGCAGACCACATACCCAAAGGCAGCTACTCAGCTGCTCACAGTAGA
>NW_006922057.1:1375180-1376056 GCF_000298275.1 Orycteropus afer afer | reverse complement strand
AAAAAAAAAAAAAAAAAATCAGGTTAAATTAGATTAGAATCAGTGAAGCCAGACTAATAAGGGAGGGATATGGGCCATCCAGTGATAACGTCATGTGGACTCATTTGGCCTAAATGAAGTAGGTCCTCAAAAGAACTGAAGCCGAAACTTCAATCTAGGAATGTTGTAAGAATTTAGAAAATTTGGCTAATTGATTTTTTCTTGTGCCATTAGTCTTCTCCATAAGACAAGTTGATTGAGGGTGGTGGGGTACATGAAGGCACTAACAAAAAGTAAAGCTCCAGGAATTGATGAAATACCAATTCAGGTGTTTCAACAAACAAATGCAATGTGGGAAGTTCTCACTCATCTACTCTAAGAAATTTGGATGACAGCTACCTAGCCAACTGATGGAAATAAATATGTATTTGTGCACATCCCAAAGAAAGGTGATTCAAAAAAAAAGTAGAAATTATTGAACAATATCACTAATACCACACACAAGCAAAATTTTCTGAAGGTAATTCAAAAATGATTACAGCAGTACATTCATTGACTATGTATGTAGATCATAATACATTATGGATAACATGGCAAAGACTGGGAATTCCAGAACACTTAATTGTGCTCATGAGGAACCTGTACATAGACAAAGAGGGAGTTGTTTGAATAGAATACTCCATGGTTTAAAAAAGAAAGGTATGTATCAGGGTGGTATCCTTTCACTATCTTATTCAATTTTTGATGCTAAGCAAATAATCCAGTGTAATAGTTGAAGATGTGTCAACTTGGCTGGACTCCATTGTGAGTGGTGGTTCCCATGATGGATCACATGACTGAGTTCTGAGCGGCCAGTCTGCCCAAGGGGAGTTTCCCCAGGGGTGTGGCCTACCTGCA
>NW_006922057.1:1362262-1371267 GCF_000298275.1 Orycteropus afer afer | reverse complement strand
AAAAAAAAAAAAAAAAAGTGTTCAAAAAAAAAAAGTAGAGGGTCAACAAAAAAGAGGAAGACCCTCAATGACAGATGTGATAGTTGATGCTGTGTCAACTTGGCTGAACCACAATTCTGTGTGGCTTAAGCAATTGTGATGTGGGTTGTTCCAATGATGGGATCAGATGTATATGTTTTGAGCAGTCAATCCATTGAAAGGGAGTTTCCTTAGGGGTTTGGCCTGCTTCCAGTATATTTATGGACATCCTGGGAAAAAAGACACTCTTCTGTGGATTGGGATTCTGTTGTGCTGCCTACAACTGTCTGTGAGTGAACAATACACCATTCTGCCTGGAGATCTTGGATTTGTCATTCGTTGGAGTCAACAGCAGTATACTGCCTTCCAACCTTGAGCTCATCAACCCCTGCAGCAGCATGAGTCAGGAAAAGCCTCCAGCTTGATATTTGATCCAAGAACTTAGGACTTGCCAGCTTCTATAAGAGTGTGAGCCATTTTCCTAAGATAAATTTCCCTCTCTCTCTCTCTCTCTCTCTCTCTCTCTCTAAGCTTTACTGGCTTTGCTTCTCTAGAGAACCCAGTCTAACACAACATGATTGACACAATAGATTCAAACATACATAGAAACAACTGTAAGGATGACACACATCTAGATAATGTTTCATTCTTTTGTACATGTTGTACATGAGTCGGAACTGACTTAACAGCACCTAACAACAAGGGCAATAGATCCTCTGAAAAACAGGAAAATTCTACATATTTCTCTAATTATATGTACAATAAAATGAGTCTCTTGGTCACTGCAAAGAACTTTGATGCTCCCCAAATGAATAACATTTTCATCATAGGGATATGGAGAGATTTTTGAAGGACAGGAATCTGATTAGGTCCTATCCATATCCCAGAAGCAGTTTACTTCCATGTCTCTGTTTCATCAGCTGAAACTGACTTTTGATGTTTAAAGAGATTCTCTGAGGTAATATTTTTAAGGGTACAATCCTCTTTTAATAAATCATAGGGGTCTTCTTCATTACACTCACAGGTAAACATTCCCTCAGCACTTATAGAAGACATGAAAACCTGAGAAGCAGCCTGTTTGGGGCAGGCTAGGTAACAGGAAGCCATGTGCTCTGTGGCTTCAGATAATTTCCCCACCAATAATTTTTTCATGATTTCAATCATTTGGTCACTTCCCATGTGGTTGCTTACCCCTATATTCTGAAATATGGGGATGTTCAGGGGTTTGAATAAAACAATTTTACCACTAGGCCCTGTTTATTTTACTACTCAAGTACTCAGGACATCCATTATTTTACCATATTTTAATTTTATCATTAGGTTCCAAATATTGGTACTTGAAAAGCAGTTCTAAAACTGCATTCAGGTTAAGGGTATCATAAATAAATTAATTTTCCTTCTTTTAATCCTTCTCATGAATGATCACGATGGAAATGAGAATTTGGCTTATTTAGCTACTCTGGCAGGCTTACTTCCCGTAATCTGCTTGGAGTATTCCTTCAGGCTGATAGACTTGTAGTTAATTACAATACTCTCATGTTGTTGTTGTTGCTGTTATTTCCCATCGAGTCAGACCCGACTCATAGTGACCCCTCCTTGGATTTCCGAGGCAGTATCACTATGGAAGTAGATTGCCCAACCTTCCTTTCAAGGAGTGGCTGGTGGGTTTTGAACCGCCAGCCTTCTGGTTAGCAGTCAAGTGCCTTAGGCACTATGCTACCAGAGCTCCTACAATAATCTCATAGGGTAGAAAAATAGCTTCTGAGAGGCCTGTCATGAAGGGGCCACATTTAATTTGGATTCTTGAAGAAGTCAAAAACTCCCTTTGTTTCCATAACATTCTCAAGTCATAGACTACTCTTAAGTCATACCTCCAGTTGGTGTAACTATTCATTGACCATCCAGAAGCTAGTTTACAATTAGTGAAATTAGTTTAGCTTCTTGGACCAAAGTGACTTCAGAATAGGCACCACTTTCAAGGAATTCAGTGGAGAAAATAATACCATATCCTTCCAGATAATTGGAATTGGCAGCATAAGGTATGATCTATGCAAAAATAAAATTAAATCTAGGTTAGCAAGAGGAGTTCCTTGTAAATCACTTCTGGGAGATAAAAGCTATTCTGTTAAGTCTACACAATCATGCAGAGAGTAATCATTATCATCAGAGAGGGGTAAGAGAGTAGCAGAATTTAAACACTCTTCTGTGTGTAGCCAAATGTTAGAGGCAGCCAAGAGGAGGACATCATATGAAGAAATTCTTCTAGCTGTATAGTACTGGGGTTAATGTGGAATTCAAAATGGTGGACACTGCATTAGGAGCATACATATCAATGAAATTTCCTAAAACTATGTCTGCTGTTGCCTTTACTAATTTTGCAGTGGCAACCACTGCTCTAAGGCAAGGAAGGTAACCTCTGGGAAATGGAATCTAGCTCCAGATTGTAATTTTCAACTGCTTTTTGTTGTTCTTCATACTTTTGAGTAAGGACCTCTAAGGCATACCCAGACACCTCATGTAAAAAAAAAAAAAAATGAAAAATCTAGGTTATAGTTGTTGTTTTTCTTAGGTGCCATTGAGTCAATTCCAACTCATAGTGACTCTACTTACAACAGAATGAAACCCAGCCCAGTCCTGTGCCATTCTCAAAATCTTAGCTATGCTTGAGCCCATCATTGCAACCACTGACAATACATCTCATTAAGAGTCTTCCTCTTCTTTGCTGACCCTCTTCTTCACCAAACATGATATCCTTCTCCAGGGACCAATCCTTTATAACAACATGACCAAAGTACACTGTGGTAGTTAAGTTTTTGTGTCAACTTGGCTAGGCCTGGTTGAGTGGCTGGGCAGCTGGAGGTAGTATTCCCCATGAGACTGGCAATCAACTCCATGGTGAAATCTACTGTGAGCCCCTAGAGTTTGGAACTTCGAACTTGGACTTAAAGTCTCCAAATTGTAAGAATAAACTTCTGTTTGTTAAGGCCATCCCATTTGTGGTATATTTTTTGTTAGAGCGGCACTAGATAACCAGAACATACATGATACAAAATATGGCCATTCTTGCTTCTAAGGACCATTCTAGCTGTATTTCCTCCCACACAGATATGTTTGTTCTTCTGGCAGTCCATGGTATTTTCAGTATTCTTCACAACACCATAATTCAAATGTATCAATTCTAAATTATTCAAATTCACACACCAACTACTAAAGCCAAAGATGAAGAAATTGAAGTTTTTATCAAATATTTCAGCCGAAATTGACCAAAAATTCAATCAAAATGTATTGATAATCACTGGTGATTGGAATGAAAAATTTGGAAACAAAGAAGAAGTATCAGTAGTTGCAAAATATGACCTTGATGAGAGAAATCATGCTGGATACCATGTGACGGAACTTTGCAAGACCAATGACTTATTCATTGCAAATACCTTTTTCCAACAACATAAATAGCTACTAAACACATGGACCTCTCCAGATGGAGTACACAAGAATTAAATTGACTGCATCTGTGGAAAGAGGCAATAGAGAAGTTCAATATCATCAGCCAGGAGCTGAGTGTGGAACAGACTCAATTGTTCATGTACAAGTTCAAGTTGAAGCTAAAGAAAATTAAAACAAGTCCATGATAGCCAAAATATGACCTTGATTTATAACCCCATCTGTTTAGAGGCCATCTGAAGACTATATTTGATGCATTGAACACCAATGGCCAAAGACCAGATGAATTGTGGGATGACATCAAGAACATCATACATGAAGAAAGTAAATGGTCATTAAAAAAAACAGAAAATGAAGAAAACACAAAAATAGATGTCACCAGAGACCCTGAGACTCACTATTAAATGGACAGTAGCTAAAGTGAATGGGAGAAATGATGAAATAAAACAACTGAGCAGAATATTTCAAACTATAACTCAAGAAGACAAAGTAAAATATTATAACGAAATATGTAAAGACTTGGAATTAGAAATCAAAAAGGGAAGAACATGTTCAGTATTTCTCAAGCTTAAATAACTGAACAGAAAAATTCAAGGATGAAGTTGCAATATTTAAGTATTCTATAGGCAAAATATTGAACAATGCAGGAAGCATCAAAAGAAGATGGAAATAATACACAGAGTCACTGTACCAAAAAGAATTGGTTGACATTCAACTATTTCAGTAGGAAGCATATGGCCAAGAACTGATGGTATTGGAGAAAGAAGTTCAAGCTGCACTGTAGGAATTGGTAGTAAATAAGTGTCCAAGAACTGATGGAATACCCATTGAGATGTTTCAACAAACAGATGCAGCATTGGAGGTAGTCACTCATTTATACCAAGAAATTTGTAGGATAGATACTGGGCCAAATGACAGGAAGAGATCTATATATGTAACCATTGCAAAGAATGGTGATCCAATGGAATGCAGGGAAATCATCTAACAATATCATTATTGTCACATGCAAGCAAAATTTTGCTGAAGATAATTCAAAAATGGTTCCAGCAGTATATTGATAAGGAACTGAGAGAAATTCAAGGCAAATTCAGAAGAGGACATGGAATGAGGAATATCATTGCTGATGTTAGCTAGATCTTGGCTGAAAGCCCTGAATACCAGAAAGATGTTTACCTGTATTTTATTGACTACACAAAGGCATTCTACTGTGTGGATCATGGCAAATTTTAGATAACGTTATGAAGAATGGAAATTCCAGAACTGTGTTTATGAGGAACCTATACAAAGACAAACAGGCAGTTGTTTAAACAGAACAAGGGGATAGTATATGGTTTCAAAATCAAGAAAGGTATGAATCAGGGCTGTATTCTTTCACTATACTTACTCAATCTGTATTTTGAACAGAAAATCTGAGAACCTGGACTGTATGAAGAAGAAAGCAATATCAGGATTGGAAGAAGACTAACTAACCACCTGCAATATGCAGATAACCCAACCTTGCTTGCTGAAAATGAAGATTACTTGAACTACTTAGTGATGAAGATTAAAGACTACAGTCTTCAGTATGAACTACATCTGAACATAGAGAAAAACAGATCCTCACAACTGAACCAATAAACAACATCATGATAGAGAAAAGATTGAAATTGTCTGTGATTTCAGTTTACTTAGATCCACAATCAATGCTTATGGAAGTTCTTGTTGTTGTTATGTGTTGTTGAGTTAGACCTGACTCATAGCGACCTCTCCTTGGGTTTCTGAGGTGATATCACTATGGAAGTAGATTGCCCAACCTTCCTTCTGAGGACTGGCTGGTGGGTTTGAACCACCAGCCTTCTAGTTAGCAATCAGAGCCCCTGCTCATGGAAGCAGCAGTCAAGAAATCCAGCAAAGTATTGCATTGTGTAAGTCTTCTGCAAAAGACCTCTTTAAAGTCTTAAAGAACAAAGTCACTTTGAAGACTAAGGTATGCCTCATCCAAGCCATGGTACATTCAGTCACCTCATATGCATCTAAAAGCTGGACAATGAATAAGCTTATAATTAGGAAATCTGAAAATGTGACCATCAGCTAGTGATTCTTTTAATTTAAGTATGGCTTTCTTACCATCTTCTGAAATTTGAATCAGGATCAGACACCTTCAAATGTTGATACAAAGGTTGGGCTAATAATGAAAAATTTGGTATTCATGTCCAGCAATAGCCACAAAATCATAAAAATCCTCTTAATTATTTTTTTGTAGTTGGGACAGGGAAGGTTAAAGTGTCTTTCTTCAGTCCAGATTCTATGGAGATCACTTCAGCTGAAATTATAAGCCCTTAAACTACCCCCAAGGAGCTCTGGTAGTGTAGTGCCTAAGACACTTGACTACTAACCAGAAGGCTGGTGGTTCAAACCCACCAGCCAGTCCTCGGAAGGTTGGGCAATCTGCTTCTGTAGTGATACTGCCTCGGAATCCCAAGGAGGGGTCGTTATGAGTCGGATCTGACTCCACAGCACATAACAACAACAACAAGCTACCCCCATTGTATTTCCAAAACTGTAAATCTTTACAGAAGTAGATCACCCCATCTTCTTTCAGTGGAGCAGCTGGTGGGTTTGAACCACTGACCTTCTGGTTAGCAGCCAAACACCTTATCCACTACACCACCAGAGCTCCTTCTTTATTTTTTTATTTTAAGAGCTTGTTACCATGTCCAACCCTAACCCAGTCTCTTCCCCTCTCTACTCTGTAACTTTCCCCCTGTGCCCGTCATATTTATGAACTCCTGTTTGTCCTGCATTTCCTCAGTTTGAATGTTGGTGCTCTGGTGTCCCGTGGTCTATTGCTCTAATGGATGTATTACCATAGAGTATGTGGGTGCATCGCCCTGGGTTGAGTAGTCTTCATGTATATCTTATTAACTATTGGGCTGACAGCCAGCCCTTGGGGATGCATTTTATTCCAGGCACAGAATGTATTCCAGGGTCATAGTATTGGGAGTCTCACCAGATTTCATCTGATCAGTAATTATGGTCATTATTGAGTTTTTGGAGTTTGTTCCACGTTTTTCCTCCCACTCTATTCAGGATTTCCAGATTTGATCCTTTCCTGGGTGGTTGGAATTGGTATCCAGGCATCATCTAGTTCTTCTGCTCTAAAGGGCCATCATGTCCTATGATTGATTGCTTCCAAATGCCCTCTTTTTTTGTTTTGTTTTGTTTTTTGCGATCTTCTTTGCTTCCAACACTAGGAGACCGTCAGCTGCATCTTAGATGGCTGCTTGAAAGCTTTTAAGACCCCGGTCACTACTTACCTATGTAGGATGCATAACAAGGCTTTTATGTATTTTGTTGTGCCAATTGAGTCTGGTGTCCCCCAGTACTATGGTCCTGAGATGGTAGATATTGGATCTCTCTTCCATAGTGTCTGGTTGTCTGTGAGGGATTACTCTGTGTCTGTCTTCTATTGTTTCTATAAGGACTGCAGGTATTTTGTATCACTGGTGTCTGTGCAAGATTAGCCTCAGCTGATTCTATCCTTGGTCTAGAATATACTCCTGTTCACTGACCCCCATCTGATCCTCTCAGGTGTTTATGTGTTTATCTGTAGCCTGGTGTTTGGTCTTAATGGCAATGTGGTATTGTGGACACATTGGTTGGTATTAGCATCTGTTGTCTATCTCTTATGTGCACAATTCAGTGTCCTCCCATTTCCTAATGTTATCACTGTGGTCACAGATCCTCCTTGTATATCCCTCCCCCTACCCACATCAGCGTGTGGGCCCCAACTAGCCTGAAATTAATCCCTCCCCTTACCTCCCCATCCCGGTAACTTACAAAGTGATTTCCCTTTCCCAAGCAAACCCTTCTTTGTCTTTTTACAGTAATGGCCTCATACAGTACTTGTCTTTCTGCAATTGACTTTTTTTACTCAGCATAATGTCCTCCAGGTTCATCCACACTGTAAGATGATTCGCGTATCCCTCATTGTTCTTTAATGTAGCATAGTGTTCCATTGTGTGCATATACCATAATTTGGTTATCCACTCATCCATTGATGGGCTAAATAGGTTGTTTCCATCTCTTTGCTATAGTGAATTGTGCTGCAATTAACATAGGTGTACACATGTTTGTTCATGTGCTATCTCTCACCTCCTTATGATATATTCCTAGTAATGGAATTGTTGGGTCAAATGGTACTTCTATTTTCAGTTTTTTAAGGAAACACCATGCCGTTTGCCACAATGGTTGTACCACTTTACAATCCCACCAGCAGTGCACAAGAGTTCCAATCTCTACAACCTCGCCAGCATTTGTTATTTTCTGACCTGGTGAACTTTGGTATTATTGCTGGGGTGAGATGATATCTCTTTGTTGTTTTGATTTGCATCTCTCTAATGATTAATGATCGTAAGCACTTTCTCCTGTGTTTGTTGGCTGCCTGTATATGTTCTTTGGGGAAGTGTCTTTCAAGTCTTTTGCCCATTTGTGAATTGGGTTATTTGTCTTTTTGGTGTTGAGGTGGTGAAGTTTTCTATAGATTTTAGAGATAAGTCCTTTATCAGATATGTCATAGGCAAATATTTTCTCCCAATCTGAAGGTTCTCTTTTTACTCTTTTGACAGTATTTCAACATGCATAAGAATTTAACTTTTAAAAGGTCCCAGTCACCCAGCTTTTCTTCTATCTCCTGCACATTCTGGGTTATGCTTGATAGTCTATTTATGCTGCAAATTAGGGCTTCCAGATTTGCCCATATTTTATCATTAATGAATTTTATAGTTTTGGATTTCACATTTAAGCTTTTGATCCAGCTTGAGTTTGTTTTTGTGTATGGGGTGAGGTATGGGTCTTGTTTCATTTTTCTACAGGTGGATATCCAGTTTTGCCAGCACCATTTGTTAAAGAGACTGTCTTTTCCCCATTTAATGGGTTTTGAACCTTTGTCAAAGATCAATTGTCCATAGATGGATGGGTCTATATCTGAATTTTCTATTCTGTTCCATTGTTCTATCGGTCTGTCATTGTACCAATACCATGCTGTTTTGACTACTGTGGCTGTGTAGTAGTTCTTAAGATCTGGGAGTGGGAGACCTCCCACTTTGTTTTGCTTCTAGAGAAGTGCTCTGCTTATTTGAAGTCTCTTTCCTTTCCATATGAAATTAGTAATTAGTGTTTCCATGTCCTCAAAAAATTTTGTTGAAGTCTGGATCGGGATTGTGTTAAATGTGCAGATTGTGTTAGGTAGTATTGACATTTTCACAATATTCAGTCTACCTATCCATGAACAAGGTAGGTTCTTCCATTTACATAGTGCCCTTGTTGTCTCTTATAGCAGGGTTTTTATAGTTTTCTTTGTATAGGTGTTTTATGTTTCTGGTGAGGTTTATTCCTAGATATTTTATCTTTTTTGTAGCTATAGTAAATGGTATTGTTTTCCTTATTTCTTTATCAGAGGACTCCTTGCTGGTGTAGAGAAATTCAACTGATTTTTGTATGTTGACCTTGTATCCTGCCACTTTGCTGAACCTCTCTATTAGTTCCAGTAGTTTTTTTTTTTTTTT